>NW_024424008.1:45184904-45378434 GCF_017311325.1 Ursus maritimus | reverse complement strand
CCTCCCTCCCTCCCTCCCTCCCTCCCTTCTTCTTTCACTCCGTCCTTCCTCCCTTCCCTCCTGTTGGCTCACCAGGCATGTTGTATTTAAGCTATTTTGGTCAGATCAGGGAACAAAGAATCACGGTTCTCAGAACACATTAAAGAAGTACAGAAATCCTGGGGACAAAGCCACCATGCCCGGCATAAATGAAGCCCTGTTCTGCCCAGCAGAGTTCCTCCCTCTACCCTCATCTCTTTTGCTGTGTTTGCAACTTGGACACCCTATCAGAGACGGAGGCCTTCTTCAGAAAAATATTTGTTGAAATCTTTTGTTTTCTCTGTGGGCTTTAAAAGCCACTGTGGTTTTTAGTCCTGGAATCAGCTTTTCTGGGCATGTCACATTGGCTTCCTGCTGAGACCTTTCTGGGGGCATGAACTCTACAGAACTCCAGCAGAGATCTGAAGATTCCTGCTTGTGAGACATCGGCGGTGAGCCCCCCGTGAGGAGCTGCGGGGGGCACGCAGGCAGACTTCTGTGACAGCTAGCTCCTGGGTCAGCCAGTGAACCAGCCACATGACCGTGCACCGTGTCCCAGCCTTGCACAGGAAATCTGTGGAAGACCTGAGGGTGGGAACACAGGAGCCCTGGTTTCTGCCCTCTGAAGCACCCAATATCGTGCTAAGGTAAATGAAAGAACTTTATAAGACAGCACAAAATTGGCACCACCTCAAAAGCCACAGGCACTCAGAGGAGATGGCAACCCATGCGTGATGAAAATCAGAGACTTCCAGGCTGAGGGGTCAAAGCATTTCAGTAGGTGGGATGGGCGACAGGGTGAGCAGAACTTGGCCAAGCCAGAGGGGCAGGAATGAGCGCTGGATGTTTGAGCAGGAGTGAATTCATCACTCAGGGTGGACTGCAAGGGAAAGAGGAGAGGAGCAGAGAGGAAGGAGTGAGTCATCTGAGGTGATATTTATGAGAGGGAAGCTTCTAGAAAAATACTATTTGAATTGGCCCCTAGAGAACAGCTCTAATTTGTTGTTGTTGTTGTTATTTTTAGTTTAACAACTGTCTCTGTTTTTACGTACAATTTTCCCAGCTCACTGGTTAACCATTCTTTGAGTTTAATTCAGAGGCAGGTGGAGATTTATTTTTGCCACCCCCCCACCCCCTGCCCCTTAACCTTTTTTAAATCTCTGTGCTTTTGGTGGGCTGTAGTGTTGCAGGGGAGTGAATGTAGATGGGAGGGGACATGGCTCTCTCTTATTCAGCACTCAGGCCCGCGTGGCAGCATAGACCTGAAGTGCCAATACGCCCAGCTGTGTGTCTGAAATAATCTAACAGCCATCTGTCCACATCACTTTTTATTTTTTATTTTTATTTTTTAAAGATTATTTATTTATTTGAGAGAGAGCACAAGGTGGGGGGAGGAGCAGAGGGAGAAGCAGACTCCATGCTGAGCAGGGAGCCCGATGCGGGGCTCAATCCCAGGACCCTGAGATCATGACCTGAGCCGAAGGCAGATGCTTAGCCGACGGAGCCACCCAGGTGCCCCTGTCCATGTCACTCTTTAGACTATCTGGTCAGATCATGTCATTTCATGGCCATCATTCATTCACTCATTTAATCAACACTTACTGAGCACGGCTAAGTGTCACACACTGACGTGCGGGGGTAGAGCAGTGAGCAAAATGAGTGTTCTCCTTATTTCGTACTTCTCAAAAAATACGCTCATCTCCCTGGGGGCAGGCCAGTAGGACAGGGCCACAAAGAGCTGAGGAATAATCATGAAATCAGTATTTTCTGGGAGGGTCATGGTAAGTCATTGAAAACTAGGGCCCGTATTTTTTAAAAAAAATATGAGTAGAACCCAAAATTCATGTGTAGTTTTAAGCTAAAGCAAGACTTGAAAGAAATGCCGTTGTGGCAGGTTGTTCCGGGCTGTGTCCCCAAGCCCTCTGCCCTCAGGCACACTGGGGGAACGTTTGCAAAGCACTGCCCTGCCTCACTGCCTCCCGTGGCCTCCCCTCGGCTGACAGGATCGAGTGCAAACTCCTCTGAGAGCATCCGAGCTCTGCAGGATGTGGTCCTGGGCCACTTGGCGCTGCTTCCGACACCCGCTCCTACAGCAGGAGTGCGCCCGTCCTCAACAGACAATCCCTGAGTGCACGCTGAGTGCCGGGGCGGGGCTCGTACAGGACAGAACACGCTCCTGTCCACGGCCCACAAAGCACTGTTCGTGTTCTTTCCTGTCTCACGTTCCCCGCCTGGACCACCCCTCTCCCTCTTTCTAGGAGCCTGCTGAAGTACGGCAGTTTTCCTGAGCGGCATGAATCTCTTTTGTCTGTGTCCCATAGGACTCAGGAGACCCTTCCGTTACCATTTTCATATTGTCTTGTCCCTATGTATATGCTCGTCGTTTTCTCCCACTGGACATTAAGCTCCCCAGGCGGGGCATTTTTTCTATCCTTCTTTGTAGTGATACGCTTGTCACCAAACAGGCCTTCGATGAGTGTAAGCTGAACTAATTAGTTTTTCAGAAGGACATACAAATTCTCTGGGAAGCTCATCTGAAAGCATTCATGAGTTTATTCATTACCTATGCATTCATTAATTACTTACCAGCTTTCTATTATTGAGCCAGGTTTATGAAGATAATAGTAAGGAAAACAGAATTAGTCTCTCCTCTAATGAAGCTTATAATTGTGTGAAGCAGACTCACAAGAATAAAGGAAAAATACTTAATTGTAAGTATTTTATTATATTTAATGTGATAAGTAAATATGATTGAGTAATCACATCAAATCTATAAATGTGATAAATATTATAAAGGAAAAGTATGGGAAGCTATGAACATACACATGGAATTATATGTTGGGAATTATATGTAATATCCTACACAGTTATATTGTTTGATTCCAGTAAAATTCTTCTTCCCTTTTAAACTTTTCCTTAACTTATTAAGTTCAAGCCCTTTTTGAACCATATTGTTAGACTCCTCCACATTTTGAGAGAAGGTCTTCTTTTCCATATAGGTAAATAAGACTTCTTGGACAGGGAATTGGGGCTTGAGGGGGCAGTCTCTTCCACATTTAAAAATCAGAGATAGGGGAGCCTGGGTGGCTTAGTCATTAAGCATCTGCCTTCGGCTCAGGTCCTGGGATCGAGCCCTGCATCAGGCTGCTCTGCTGGAAGCCTGCTTCTTCCTCTCCTTCTCCCCCTGCTTGTGTTCCCTCTCTCGCTGGCTGTCTCTCTCTCTGTCAAATAAATAAATAAGATCTTTAAAAAAGATAAAAATTAAAAAATTAAAACCAGAGATAGGGGCCCTTGGCTGGCTCAGGCAATGGAGCATGGGACTCTTAACCTCAGCATTGTAGGTTGGAGCCCCATGTTGGATGTAGAGATTACTTAAAACTAAAATCTTAAACAAAACAAAACAAAAAACAGAGATAAACCTTCCTAGAGAAATGACAGCAATTCTTTCAGAAAAGTGAGAAGGAACACTTCACATCTTATCAGTATTACTCTGATCCCAAAACCCAGATAAAGATATCACATACACACACACAAATCAGACCGTGTGATTTCGTGAACATAGATGCAATCATCCCTTAACAGAATCAAATCAAGGGCGCCAGGGTGGCTCAGTCGGTGAAGCGTCTGCCTTCGGCTCAGGTCATGATCCCAGGGTCTTGGGATCCAGTCCTGCTTCAGGCTCCCTGCTCAGCGGGGAGTCTGCTTCTCCCTCTCCTCCCTGCTTGTGCTCTCTCTCTCTCTAGCTATCTCTCTCGCTCAAAGAAATACATAAAATCTTGAAAAAGAAAAAAAAGAAAAGCATAATCAAATCAGGTAATAAATACAAAAAATAATGCACCGGAACAAGTAGCTTTTATCCTCATAATGTAAGGTTGGTTTAATATTTTTTAAAAAAATCATCGTAATTATAGAAAAGGAGAGAAGCAGTATCATTTCAGCAGATCAAGAAGAACGTAACAAACCCAACATCCATTCATGATTAAAAAAAAAAATCCCCGGGGCGCCTGGCTGACATTCAGTGGAGCACGGGACTCTTGCTTTCGGGGCTGTACATTAAAGCCCCACCTTGGGTGTAGTGATTACTTAAAAATAAAATCTTAAAAAAAAATTCTCAACACAACCGGAAGAAAGGGAGCTAATTAAAGAGCACAAAACCAAACCTGAAACAGAGCTGCCAGTTAAAAA
The DNA here is from genome assembly GCF_017311325.1 of Ursus maritimus. Lineage (NCBI taxonomy): Eukaryota > Metazoa > Chordata > Mammalia > Carnivora > Ursidae > Ursus > Ursus maritimus. The sequence goes on along the minus strand of NW_024424008.1, from coordinate 45,374,231 downwards.
GTGAAAAATAACGAAAAACTTAATCATCAGTGACCTTTTTAAAAACTGAGTCATGAAATGTATAGATGTGGGAAGAACCCCATGGAACTTCTATGCTAATCACTAATTTTATTGAGCGCTTGTGAAGGGCTCTGTGAACATTATGTTTTTTTAATCCTTACAACCACCTTATAAAGTAGGTACAATTTATATTCCAATCTTATAGATGATTAAACTGAGGCTTGGAGAAATCAAATAAATTCCCAAGGAAACACAACGAGTAAATGGCACAGCCAGTACTTGAGACGAAGGAGTTTGTGGTCTTAACCCTTGTCCTCACGACTTCTCCTCTAGCCACGTTACCTGACGGACTAGGGCAACTGAGCTTCAAGTCACACGGAGGCAAGCTAATGGCAAAATTGGCACAGGAACTCACGGCACTCTTTTTTCCAGAACCTATGTGTCACTTTTACATCTAATCCTCCCACCCCTTCCTTTTTACCAAAACACACATTTCTCCACATGGAAGCTCCAGGCCCAAAATACTAGAGAAAGCAATATAATTTAGAGAACCAAGGATTGAATTTCATCTTCCACTCTGTTTCGCATTCGAAACCACTAAGCCGCAGAGCGAGAGGAGAGGATGCTGCCCACACTCAGAAAAGAGCCTGCTGAGGCGGGACTGGGTGGGACACTCCCTTCCTAGGAATGCAGATGGTGAGAAAGGACAAATATTCAGAAGGGAGGTAAGGAAAGTTAGAGGTGGGGGTAGAGAATACTACCTTCCAGAAATGTGGAACTCTGGGGCCTGAGCAGGGGAACCCGAAGAGGGTGAAGTGCTCCAGGAGGCCTGGGACCGGCCCTTTTGTGACAAAGATCAGTTCCCACGGTCCCACTCACAGCCACCAGGATCCCTCAGAACAGCCTCAGAGGTGCTGGGAAGTGGCCCCAGGGCCGCGAGCCTCAGGAGCCTGGTCCCCCTCTGGAAAGCTTTGGCAGAGTTAAAAAGAAAGAAAAGTGTCCTTGTAATCAGAGCAATGAGCGTCAAGAAGGAAAATGGTGTGGCTGGATGGTGTCTGGGCCGATCAGGGGGGAGAAGAACCAGGTCAGCACACCTGCTTTTACACCAGGGGAAAGCCCCTAAGTGATACTCTCAGCCAGACCGACGCGAGCCCACCGTCTCCGGCAGGCACCCGCCGTGACCGGCATCATTCCCGTGTCCTCGCAACGGCAGAGACACGGAGAGCAAGCATTCTGAATGATGGGGGTTGAACTATGGAAAATCTGGGGGGACAGAAAAGTAGTTAATGAGTCAGAAAACAGTCCACAAATCTAAAACGTGGTTCAAAAGTTGCTTCCAGGGGCATCTGGGGGGCTCAGTTGGTTAAACGGCTGCTTTTGGCTCAGGTCATGATCTCAGGGTCCTGGGATCGAGACCTACATTGGGCTCCCTGCTTCTCCCTCTCCCTCTGCTCTCTTTCATCTCTCTCTCAAATAAATAAATAAAATCTTAAAAAAAAAAAAAAGAAAAGAAAAGAAGCATCTTCTGGTAGCCACAGAGGTTAGGCAACAAATATGGAAAAGAATATTTTGAGTCTTGGAGGGAATATTTAACTCCTCTTAGCTTAATTTTATGTACTTAAGATTAGGAGCAAAACAAAACAGACAATAACAACAAAATAAGCCTCAAACTTACTCCCTCAAACTCTTAAAATAGGTTTAAAAACAGTGCAGAGAATGGTCACCAGAATGGGCTTGGGTCAGGATGGAGTTCTCACGCTGCCGTTTAGGGGTGTGGCTTCAATAAGATCCTTAACTTTACTAAACCTAGTTTAATTGTTCATAAATTGCCTAACGAGAGTCCCGATTTCACAGGGCTATTGTAAGGATTAATCACAGGAGGGCTTGTTTGAAAGCGCACAGTATGAAATACATCTTAGCTGATATAATGAGGAGAACAAAAGTGGAAGGAAAGTATATAATCCTAGCAAGAGGGAGGATGCGTATATCAGAAACCTCGCAGGAGGGAGCAGAGCGAACCGTAAATACCGAGCCAGGGCCTCTGCTGCGGCAAATAGCACCTTTTTGAGTAAACTACAGAAAGACAGGATTTATATCTTCCTCCAGGCTGATTCGGCCCCACACAAGACACAGGCTGGGAAGTGGGCAGCAGCTCTTATATAGGGACCCAGCAAACGGACGATTACTTTGGGGAATTGTCAAAGCCGGTTATTGTATGACCCCACTTACATGTGGAACAGGGGAAGCTGTTTGAAGGGTAGACATGGAGAAATCTATCTCCTAAACAGCTATTACCACGATGTTTCCTATTTCTCTGTGCAATGACACGAAGGCATTCCAGGGTTGTTGGGATGACCTGGAGAAAGGTTCAGGGAAAGATGAAACATTTCCAGGGACTTCAGGAGGGAATTGACAAGACCTAAAGACTGGAAATGAGCTGGAAAAATAGGATAGGGCCAGACCAGGACAAGTGTGCGTGACCTACAAGGAGGTCAGAATGTATCCTTGATGCGTGGACAACAGGGAGACAGTGGAGTTTGTAAGTGAGGTGTTCTGTGTTCACATTCACGCTCCAGCATGACAGCTCTGTCCTCGGTGTTTGACAAATGAACTGCAAGAGGGGCTTGGCTCAAGGAAGCCAGCGGCAGTAAACCTGAAAGCAGCAATAGATAAACGAACTGGTTTCGATCCTGTGGAATTTTCCCTTTTCTTTATTCACCTGAAGAAAAACAAAATACAGGGCGCCTGGCTGGCTCGGTCGGGGGAGCACGGGACTTTCGATCTCAGAGTCGTGAATCCAAGCCCCCCGTTGGGCGTGGGGCCTACTTTTAAAAAAACGAGTAGAAGAGCAAAATACTGAAGAAAGTTGTCGAACATTGTTGCAATGTTCATGCTGACGGTCTGAAAAAGTAAGGTAGTTCTGTGAAAATGGCAACCCTGGTTTGCAGAGTCTACAAATGGTAGGTATGAATGGTCAAGCTAAGGAGAGACAGTTATACCGCAAGATGATAGAATGGAAAAAAATCCTGAATGTGGCGTCTGTCAGAGATATTTTCCGGGAGTATTGGGTTGCCTGAAGTAAGAAGATTGCCCACAGACTTGCATTTCCTGTGCAACATTTCATGGCTGGAACCGAGATTGTTCCTTTGAAGCAATACTTCGGAAATGTAGGGCCCAAAGTCTAACTTTAACTCCTGACTTGCCGTACGTGGAATCTTACTTGCGGGCAGGCAGACGGCCCTGGGTTTTAGAAGCGGCCAGCTGCCCACATCATCTGACAGGATTTGTCCACCTTCCAAACCGGGATAAGTAAACCTCCCCTGTCCAGTTCCCGGAGTCCCCTAGAAGTTTCCATGCAACCCTTCTTTACTAGAAAACCAAAGTAACCTTCCACGTTGGGAATGTTGACTTTTCCCTTCAAACCCTGTTTGGAAAGTTCGCAACCACGGTATCACATTCAGAGGAAGCAGGGAGGGGCAGAGGGAGTGAGAGGAGAGAAGGCTGGTGTTGCCCGCGGGGTCCCAGAGGGGAGATGGCCATCTCCCGAAGAACGAGCAGTCTCACCAGAGGCCGCACTGGGGACGTGCGCTCGCTGTTTGCTTTGGCCCGCGCTGGCCCGGAGGTCTCAGGGTTACTTCTCCCCAGGGACCCGGAGCGGCCCCCAGGCCTCCCCAGCTCCCGGAGCACGCTGCCTGCGGCCCGCAGTGTCGCCGGGGCAGCCCCACGGTTTCCGGCATTTCATAGAAAGGGGAAGGCCGCCACCCCCGCGGGGCCCAGCTCCTCGCTAACTAAAGAAGTCACAGGGCCGCCGGAGCTGCGGGGCTTCTGCAGGGCAGAAGGCGCCCAGCTTCGTGATTGAAACCACATGGGCTGATGGGCTGCAGGGTTCCAGAAAGAGAGAGAAAGACAGAGAGCACACGCGTTCATGCTGAGACCTCCCCCAGGGCCAGGCTGTGCAGCCTTTTCGGGCTCCCTTCTCCCTCTGGCTTCCAAAGTCAGATCCTCCAAGGACCCTGGACCACCAGTGTCCGGCAGGAAGAGCACTACTGTAGTTATTTTAATTTTTTCTTTTCTGCCCACCCCCCCGCTTAATTTAGTGTAAGCACATTCCTCACTTCTCCACCCCCAGATAGCAGAAAATGACCAGAAATCCCCAAGGCCTGGGGCCTCTCTCTACCTGTGCGAGGTTCCCCCAGCTCCCTCAGGTAAAACAGCAAGGAAGGGCTGCATGTTGGGGTGGGGGAGGGAGCAAATTTATCAAACTAGTATAAGATACACATTAACCCTTTTTAAATTTAAAACTTTAAAGACTTATAGGACTAATACATAACTATACTCTCCTTATTAAAAAAATAGGAACACTTTAAGGGCTCCCTTGACCCCTTCTCCTTAATCCTCCTCCCCTCCCCCATGTAATTCCTGATACCAGCTTCATGAATATTCTTCTAAATTTTCCTCTGTGTCATTGTACGTACGTGTATGTGTACATTTAGACATAGAAAACTGTGTTACCTTGAACAGAACTGGATTCTATTGTACGTATGGTTTTCGATTTATTTTCACTAGGTCTGGGAAGTTTTTCCATGCTAGAATACAGAGAGCTACCTTCAGTTTCCAAATGGGATTTATAATTATAAAAGGTGAAGGAAAAAAAGCAAGATAGAGGGATTGGCTATAGTAGCTTATCATCGATTTTGACCTATGGGCCAAATCTAGCAACACTTTTCCTGTCCTTGCCCCGCCTCCCCACCTTTAGTATGGCCAAGAATTAAAAATTAAGAATGGTTTTTACACTTTTAAGTGGTGGAAACACAATAAAAGAATAATGTTCTTTGTCACATGAGAATTATATGAAATTTAAATTCCGGGTCCATAAATCAATTTTATTGGAACACAGAGCTACACTCACTCGGGTTCGCATCGCCCGTGGCTGATTTCACACTACGGCGGCGGAGCTGAGATTTGCGACAGAAACTGCATGGCCTACAAAGCCTAAACTATTTACTGTCTGGTCCTTTACAGAAATACTTGGCAAACCTCTGAGCTGCAGAACAGTTTTCAACTCATCCACCTTGAACGAGAGATGTTCAAAGGTTACTGGATTCCTAGACATCAGAAAGAAAACACAAGACGGAGGACTGGGCTGTGCACTAAGGGGCCTGGGTTCCAGAGCTGGTGCAGGACCTCAGTTCCATCTCTTTATGGCCCGGCATCCATATCTGTAATACTGAGGGGTTACGCGGGGTCTCTAAGCACCCTTTCCGCAGTAACATTTTAAGATTTTATGTTTCTTACATTTGTTGTGGCTGGCCAGCCATATGTCAGAAGATGGGTTGTCATGAGTTGGGAGAGAGAACCCTCTAGATTAGGGTATGGGGGGGGTGGCTTGGTGTCTCTAGGATTCCACCATCTGCTGCTTCGCTACACTGCCATTCCACTCCCCCAGCCTTTGCTAAAAGGCTTCCTCTCTGATGATTCTAGAGCAGAGTTTTTCAACTTTGGTTTGGTTTCAACTTTTTTCAATTTTTCGGCATTGCTGACACTTGGGGCCAGATCGTTCTCTGTTGCGGGAGCTGTCCTGGGCCTCATAGGACATAGAACAGGATCTCTGGCCTCCGTGCACTATATGTTAGTGGCACCCGCTCTATCACCCCCCTCCCCCCTCAAGCTGCAACAATCAGCAGTGTCTTCAGACATTGCTGGATGCTTCCCCCATTTGAGAACCACTGCTCTCCAGGGGTTCTTTCCAAGCCTGGCTCAAGTTAACCAGATCCTGGCTCACACTGGGCTCTTCTATCTGTGCACTGCTGAGGCATTTACCCTGTATTGTCATTCATCACTTAAGCATACAAAATTAATTAGAGTTAATTTAAATAATTTTTCATGAGGTGGCTCATATTGTCTCACAGTCATCTTCTGCAGTGTGCAGATCTCACCCCCCAAAGCATAGTGAATGTGTTTTTAAGAAAGGGGCTGTGTTGTATCATTTCTTTGATTTTTGCATGAGTGCGCACAAAGACTTCAATCGTAGTACTTATTCACACAAATTTGATGGGCTAGTATCTTCGGTAGAGCCAGAAAGAGAGGATTAAGTTGATCCAGTCAAAGTTCTTCAGGTTGGACCTTGGACCTGGGGGTCAGGGGAGGGATAAGGAAGATCCGATTGTCTAGGCACTTGCCTTAGGGGCACTCACATGATCTTAAAAGTTGAAATGTGACCCTAAAATTAAAGAGTAACTCTTTTTTTTTTTTTTCAGAGAGAGAGAGAGAGAGAGAGAGAAAGCACAAGCAGGGAGAGCAGCAGGCAGAGGGAGAGGCAGACTCCCTGCTGAGTAGGGAGCCTGACGTGGGGACCCTGGGATCATGACCTGAGCTGAAGGCAGATGCTTAACCAACTGAACCACCCAGGTGCTCCCCCCCAACTTCTGTTAAATAGGGATAAGTTCACTGTGGTGGATAGACCCTAAGGGGGTCCCCATGATCCTCACCCCCTGATATTCATGCTTTTGTGTAATCACTGGCCCTTGAATGTGGGGGGGACCTGAAGCTTGCTTCTAAGCAGTAGAACATGGCCAAGGAGATGGGCTGTCACTCCCATGATGACATCAAATTACATAAAAGTCCTACCTAGCAGACTGGATTAGAAGCACTCCTGCTAGGGGCACCTGGGTGGCATAGTTGGCTGGGCGTCCGACTCTTGGTTTCGGCTTGGATCATGATCTCAGGGGATAGAGCCCCATGTTGGGCTCCATGCTCAGCACTCAACTCAGAGTCTGCTTGAGTTTCTCTCTCTCCCTCTGTCTCTGCCCCTACCCCCCCACCCCCACCCTGTGTATGCTCTTGCTCTCTCTCAAATAAATAATTTTTCAAAAGATTTTATTTACTTATTTTGACAGAGTGAATGAGCAAAAGCAGGGGAAGGGGCAGAGGCAGAGGGAGAAGCAGGATCCCCACTGAGCAGGGAGCCTGAGGCGGGACTCGATCCCAGGACCCTGGGATCATGACCTGAGGCAAAGGCAGGTGTTCAACTGACTGAGCCACCCAGGCGTCCCTAAATAAATAAATCTTAAACAAAAACAAAAACAAAAACAAAAGCACTCCTGCTGGCCTTGAAGAGCACACTGCCATGTCATCTGCCACATGACAGGGAACTATGGGTGGTCACTAATGGATAGCTAGCAAAATAAAGAAACTCTTAGTCCTACGATCATAAGAACTGAATGCTGCCAACAACCATGTGAACAGAGAAGCACGTCTTCCTCAGTTGAGCCCCCAGATGAGAACCCAGCCCTGGCTGACACCTTGTCTGTAGCCTTAAGAGACTCTAAGCAGAGGATCTAACTAAACCAAGTCTGGACTCCTGGCCCACAGAAATTATGATAATAAATGTGTGTTGTTTTAAGCTGCTTAATTTGTGGTAATGTGTTACACAGCAATGGATAATTAGTACACCTACCCCTTTGGTTTGTGTGTGAAGGGCTTTGTAATCCACACTGTACCACATGCACCCGAGGCATTATCAGTCCAGCACCCAGCAGAAGGGTCAGGCACATCGTACTCACAGTACTGTTGGTGGATGATGATATTCTTAGCAAAATAAGGTTAAAACAGCCGTCAAGGTGAGCATCATGACAGAAAAGACTGACGCGACATGGGAGAAAAGCAGTGACTGTGGGCTTTTTGAAAAGTGCACGGGAGGGGGCGCCTGGGTGGCTCAGTCATTAAGCATCTGCCTTCAGCTCGGGTCATGATCCCAGAGTCCTGGGATGGAGCGCACATCGGGATCCCTGCTCAGTAGGAAGCCTGCTTCTCCCTCTCCCACTCCCCCTGCTTGTGTTCCCTCTCTCACTAGCTATCTCTATCTCTGTCAAATAAATAAATAAAATCTTAAAAAAAAAAAAAAGAGTTACATGCTCTACTGACTAAGCCAGCCAACAGCCCCCCCCCTTTTTTTTAAGTTTTTTTACAGGGAGGGAAAAAAAGAGAGACAGAGAGAGAATCCTAAGCAGGCTCCATGCCCAGCGCAGAGCCCAACTCAGGGCTTAATCTCACAACCGTGACGTCATGAGTTGAGCCAAACTCAGTTGGATGCTTAACTGACCGAGTCACCCAGGGGCCCCGCGCCTCATTGTTTTTTATTAAAAAAAAATTTTTTTTTTGAAATTATGCTGTTGACCAGCAACTCCCCTTTCTCCCTCTCCCCAGTCCCTGGCAACCACCATTCTACTCAGATTCTATGAATGTGCCTATTTTAGATTGCTCATATAAGTAGAATCATGCAGTATTTGTCCTTCTGTGGCTGGCTAATCTCTGTATAATGTCCTCGAGGTTCATCCATTTGTCCCATATTGCAGAATTTTCTTTCTTTTTTAGGGCTGAATAATATTCCATTTTAAAAAGAGATCATTCCTAACAGCGTGGTGGTAAGGATTAAATGAGCTCCTCCATGCAAAATGTTTAGTGGCACGAGTATACACTCAATAAATGTTGGTTCTTATTACTTCCTTAATCCTCTGTGTGAAGTGCCTGCTGTTGGGGGAGGACAGAGCTGAATCAGGCACAACCCTGTTCTCAGGTGACCGACTTGGTGGGGAGTTAACCGTGTAGACAAGAAGAAGTAGGCCCACCCCCTTGGCTCTGTGACGTGTCAGCATTCTTAGAACTGCCCCTAGCTTGTGGGACACCCCCTTCTCTAGGGTCTCCTCCTTTCCAGCCCCCATCATTGGTTCTGCTTCCTCATGGGTATGTCCTGTGAACACTGGTGCTGCCCAGCTTCCCTCTTCAGCTCCCTTTTATCTCTCTCCACACCCCTAACCTTTTCGTCACCCTCAAGGCGTCCCTGCACCTCAATGCTGATCATTTCCTAATCTAGCCCTACCACCTAGACCTTTTCCCCTAACTCCAGCAGATCCAGTGAAAGTAGCTCTCCTTGGATGTCTCACAGGCACCCCAAACTCAGAGGGCCCCCAACTCAGCATCATGCTCCTGTGTTCCTTATCTGATTGACTGGTGCCATCCCCTAGTTCCTCAGCCAGAACCAAGGTCCCACTGGGTCCCTGTCTCCTCTTTTGCGTTACATCCTGCCCACCCTGGTCCTGTGGGTCCTGCCTCCCAAATGCCTTTGACTCCGACCTCTCCATCCGCACTGCCCTGCGGGAGGTCTGTCATGTGGGTCTTCACTGTGTTACCTGCAAAACAGACTCCTCGCTCGTAGTTTTATACTTTATGATTCATTCACTACCTGTTCTCTAAAATGCCATTTTGGGGGGCATTTTTTGGCTGGCTCAGTCGGTTAAGCATCTGCCTTCGGCTCAGGTCATAATCCCTGGGTCCTGGGATCGAGCCCCACGTCGGGCTCCCTGCACTGCGGGGCATCTGCTGCTCCCTCTCCTTTAGTCTCTCCCCCTGCTTGTGCTCTCTCTCTCGCTCTCACTCAAATAAATAAATAAATTCTTTTAAAAAAATTAAATTAAATTAAATGCCATTTTTTTCATGTTCAATTTCAAATTCTGCACGGCAGAAAGACCCTTGGAAATCTGACTTCTCTTGGGGCACCAAACTCATGCCTTGTAACAGTTCGGCTCCCATGCCACACTGACCTGCTTCCTAGTCTGCATGTGAGCTGTTTGTTATACCTAGACTTTGCACTCACGACTTCCTCCACATAGGGCACCCTTCCCGACCCTTTTATCTTATCTATGGTCCCTCATCTACCTTCCACTGGCTCCTTGAGACTGAGGGGTCTCCTTCAGGAAGCCTCTTTTAATTGCCCTTCCTTCCCATTCCCCGAGCACTGTCTGCACACCTCCAGCCTAGCGCTCTGTGGTAGGACATCCCCCCTACTAGACCGTCAGTGCCTGGGGGGTCAGGCCCTCTCCTTCCCCGCAGTATCTTCAGCACCTTGTGCAGTGCTGGTACACAGGAGGGGCTAAGAAATGGTTGTAAATGAATGGGGGTAATGAAACTTGCCTGCTAGGGAGGCAGTCTAGAGTAGTGGTTAAGGACGCTGAGTCTCGAAAACACTGTGTACATTCAAATCTCAGGTCTGCAGCTAGTTACTTCATCTTTCCATAGCTCCGTGTCCTCATCTATAAAGGAATAATACTACAACCTCATGAGTTCGTGGTGAGAATTAAATGAATGAATATCTGTAGGACACATAGAATAGTACCTGGCGTGTTTTGAGTGCTACGTAAGTGTTTGCTGTTATGTCTAGGGTTGCAGAGATTTTAGGCAGCTTTCAAAGCCGGCACTTGACCCAGGGCCTTCCGACCTCAGAGCTCATGCTGTTTGCACTACGCCATGCTGTTGCAGGTTTGCATGAACTCTGCACAAAGGCATTTGGAGGAAATCTGAATAAAAAGGGACAGAGCCTCGGTGGTCTGAAGTTCCGGCAGCTTAAAGCTTAGCGTGCAAAGATGTGCCTGCCGGTGGCCAGAGAAAGGGGAGAAAATTGAGCCCCATCACAGGATCACCCTAAATTTACCTGTTCATAAAATACATTGGTTCCTGTTCTAATTCCTACCAGTCACATAACAGACACACATTGTCTCTTGATTTAGCTTGTGAGTGGGAAGGATCTTGATCCCTAGGATTGTTTCCTTGGACAGTGGGGATCTTAACCCCCAGAACTCAGACCTTCTAAGAGATGGACAGATCATGCATTGAAGAACTCCAAGTCCGAATGCCAAACCCCGCCCCCCACCTCCTGCCCTCATCCTCAGTGGGCAGAGAGCCAAACTGGGTGCATAGCCCTGATTCTGGTCAGTACTAAACCTATTTTAAATTAGCAAGACTTCTCCTTCGCTAACTTCCTACCTCTGTTCTATTGCATTGGGGCTGAGATCTAGGGTGTCCGCCTGATGTCTTGGCTTCTCCCTGAAACACATGCAGCACATTAGGGATTATCATGGCTATACCCTCACTGCTTTGCAAGGCAAGGTTTATACTCTAGTCCCTGTATAATCAAAGCATGTGCTCAAGCAAGAGGAAATGGGCTAGGAGGTGGTGAGGGGTGGGCCAGATATCAGGGGCAGGTTCCTGATGATGACCAGAAGAGATGGCCATGAAGAAGAATATCCCACAACATGTGGCTCTGAAGAGCCCACTGAGCCTTGGTGAGAAGGTGTTCTTTAACTTCTGGAAATTTTAGTGTTTGCTTCTGTAGCACATATACCAACTTCTGGAAATCTTAGCACTTCCACTGCACCCACGAGAATGGGATTTGCTCAGTGTAGAAAGGGCACAGGAGAAATTCAACACTAATCAAGAAGACATTGCTCTTCCATGGCGAGAATAAATTCCTGGAAGGCAGGGGCTGTCTGGTACCCATTCTGGTATTTTTCAGAAAACTTGCTCATTGAAACAAATGGACTTCGGAGTCCCCGATTAGAGTTATATCCTAGGGGAACAAAAGGATGGCAGGTCAAGTGATCCTAGCCCCTGTAGGATTCTTGATAAACACGGTGAACAGAGAACAAGTCGTGCTGATGTATTTGGGTCCTTCCATCTTATGTCACCATCTTTCTCCTATAGCCAGATTTGTCTGTTCAAGAGGGGGCCCTTCCATGTGCCAGGCAGAGACGCAGCATGGGGATGGCATCGGGAAGCAGGACGGAAGAGCATCTGGGAGCTTAAGGGAAGGGACCTCTGGAGCGCGAACAGGTAAGGCCATGGAGAAGAAACCACTCGTTTCTGCCTAGAAACCTATTCTATGAAATAAGTTATTTTATGTCATCTGTGCCATTTCCCCAGCAATTCTGTATGATAAAGTCCATAAGCTTTATAAAATCGACTATATAATTCTTCATTAAAGTTTATTAATTCTGTGTAATAAAGTTCACAGCTGCCTGCAGTGACCTGGTGGTCAAAGCCACTTACATGAAGTTTCTGTGGTCTTGTAGAGCTTTTAGGTTGGATTTACCTGACTGCATATGAGGCTGTCCTGGGGACACCTGTGAAGTCTCTGACACTCGTCCTCAAGGTCCTTCACTTCTGCTTTTTATGCTCGTTTCCTCCCCTCTGCTGGTGTCCTACTTGTTCCCTCTCCCTCATTCATTCAAAAGATGTTTACTGAGCTTCTAACCACTGAAAAATCTTACTAGGCATTGGTTATACGAAGATGAAGAAAAGACTGCCACTTTCCTGGAGGGACTCAGAGTCTGGGGTGGGGGAGACAGATATATGCACACACAGTTCCAGTACAATATACTGTTTGTCAGGGCCAGACAGGACCATAGCTGCACCTACGTCCTCCCTGTTCCTACTTCCAAAGCCCGGAAAGAATCTGATAAATTAATTCACGCTGAGATATGGAAGTCTGATGAGAACCAAGTGCGGTACACTTCCCAAAGGCATTTTTGCTTATTTCCTGGTGTCTTCATTTTTCACATGTTTATTGATCAAAACCAACATAGTACGTGTGTTTAAACTGTTCTAGTTCTTTTTTTTTTTTTAAGGTTTTTATTTATTTGAGACAGAGAGAGAGCACAAGGCAGGGGGCGCGGAGGGAGAAGCGGACTCCCTGCCAAACAGGAAGCCTGATGTGGGGCTCCATGCCAGGACCTTGAGATCATGACCTGAGCTGAAGGCAGACGCTTAACCAACTGAGCCACCCAGGCGCCCCTAAACTGTTCCAGTTCTAGTACCACTCCTCTAATTCAGGCTTTCACCACTGCACTCCTGTTCCTCTTTCTAATAACCCAGGCCCCCTGCTCCTCGCTCTGCAAAGGCATTCTTCGCAGCCTGTTGGATTAATTCACCTGGAGTGAATTCTGATCACGGCCCTTACATCTGCTGGACAAGCAATTAAACTCCCTCCACCTGGACCTCCAAATCTATAGAATGGTTATGACGATGCCCTGCTGATTACGTTACATATTTGTGGCGAAGAAATGGAATTATATTCATGAAAAATCTTAAGGGCCTTAAGCAGCGATAAAAGCATGTTATTCTTGTTACCATTTAACTAGCCGGCTTAAAGGCCCTGGACCGGAGAGAACGTCTAGCTGCAGCCCATCCTCCACTCTCCACTTGCCGCCTGCTCAGGCTCTTCTCTCCTCCTGTCCCCCTAAATGAGTGCTGCAATCTTACAGGATTGGTCTGTCCACATCTCCTGAGCATGTCTCCTTAGCGCCCCATCTTCCAAGCTATCCCTTCTGCCTGGAATGTGCTCTCTCCCTCTGCTGTTCACCCACACTCTACCCTCATCCAAATCTTACCTTCCTTTCCTTTTTAGCCAATTCCATTTCTCCTTCTCAGGACAGACTTCTTCCAACCACACTGGCTCATGGCACTCTCCCTCTCCTGAGCTCCTTCCCGTAGTACCGCACACCTGGCAGGTAGCACCGCAGCCTTATGGGTAGATTACATCACTTTTCGATGGGTGTGAATTGTTTCCTCCTCTCAACACCCCCTGTGGGGGCTGAATTCTGTCCCTCACCCCACCCAAACACAGATGTTGAAATCCTAACCCTCAGAACCTCAGAATGTGAAGGTATTTGGAGATAGAGTCTTTAAAGAGGAATTGAGTTACAATGAGACCATGAAGGTGGGTCTTAATCCAATCTGCTTGATGTCTTTACAGAGGAGATTAGGACACAAACAGGTGCAGAAGGAAGACCAGGGGAAGACCGCAGACTAAGACAACCACTCACACCCCTGCTGACACCTTCCTTGATCTTGGATTTCTAATTTCCAGAACCGTGAGAGAGTTCACTTCTGTGTTTAAAGAAGTCGCCCAATCTGTGCTACTCTGTTATGGCAGCCCCAGCAGACTCAAATCTCCCGAAGGGCAGCCACTTTTGATATTCTCCAAAGCTCAACTTGGGAAAATACTTGCCAAGTCCCTTGTCATTTTTTTCTCATTTGGCTCCGTATTTCCCTCCTGTCTTCTTATGTCTTCTTACAGCCCAAGCAGGCCGTAACTTAGTAAAACTCAGGGCCATGGCACCTATCATGCATACTCAGTAGGGCCCAGTAAGAGACGTTGAGCGTGGAGGCTGTGTTGATGCCTGGAGGGAAAGCGTGTTGGAAAAGTGTTCCAGCCAGTGGACTGATACAGACTGCCCTCCAAGGAAATTCATTGAGGACATTTGTTCTTTTTTCTAAAGGTTTTTTTCTCTAGGAAATGAAATCTCTTGCGATGAACGCATCTGACTGAGAGAGCACGGAGCAATGACATTAAATGTAATTGACATGAAGCATCTCCCCAGACTTCTGCTGATGGAGCTCCCAGGCTTCAGGGCGCGGTTGCACCAAGCACTGACATTCAAGCTTGCCCATCGTCTGCAACCCCGAGCTCTTCCCCTCTCTCCAGGCACTGAACAGCCTCCGGGGGTTGAGCAAGTAAGAGTTTCAGCTACTTTCTCTTTATGGAGGAAGGCGAGACTCCAAACTTTTATCTGATCTTTCTCTCTGAAGTTCCTTTTTTCTCCTGCCAGCTTCTCCTTTGAGTCCTCTTGCTCAGATCACATAAATCCCCAGAGATTTACCTCCCCCACTTAAGATGTTGGCCCAAGAATGGGAAATATAAAACCCGTTTTCATGCCCTTTAATAAAGCAGAGGCAGGCTGGTACATTCAAAAAGAAATTGACTATGGACTAACAGGTCAGAGGGCAACAACGCAGACACTGAGCATAACATTTATGAAGCGTTTGTTTTTAAACAATTGGCCCACTTAACCTGCTCCCAGACACTATTCTTTCCACCTCTAGGCTGAGTAAATTCCTAATTCTTCGGCTTTCTTCCTTCAAAAAGTGAGTTGATGGCCTTCCCCAGGATGAATATGGAGCCCTCATACTTCTCAGCTCTCCTCCTCTGTGGCAAGACAGAGCGTGGGCTGAACCATGCCCTCTGTCGCCCCCTGCTCCACAAGGGTAGTGCCAAAGCTGACCTCCTTGCCCCCTATCCTGACTTTTACTTGTCAGTGAGAAGCTAGTTTCTCTTTCTAATTGGAATATGGGCCAGCAAACTTGAAGACACAGAACAAGGTCCCTAAAGCCCTGACTACATAGCTCTAGAAGTTAGGAGGCATATTGGCCAGTGGGACAGCCCTCCACGTGGGCAGTGGTCTATTCTGTGATACTTACGGGCCTACATTTGGGACCTTGAGGGTCTTGTCCATTTGTGTTTCCATCAAGCTGGGTCCTTGCAAAGGTGGATATTTTATACTGGAGTTTAAGGTTTTTTGTTTTTTGTTTTAAGATTTTATTCATTTACTTGAGAGATAGAGCGAGCCCAAGCAGGGGGAGGAGCAGGGGAAGAGGGAGAAGCAGACTCCCCACCGAACAGGGAGCCTGATGCGGGGCTCCATCCCTGGACCCCGGGATCATGACCTGAGCAGAAGGCCAACGCTTCACCGACTGAACCACCCAGGTGCCCCTTAAGAGTTGAGGATACATTTAGTCCTGGGAGAATGGAGGAATCATGGAGGTAAGATACTGGGGACCAATTTATCAGCTGGCTCTGCATTCCAAAGCAAAAGGCAGAAGAACCTGGAGAGGTGATGGTCACAGTTGCGGAATGTTCTGAGCGGGTTTAGGACATCGGGCCTAACCTTAAATAACCCCAGTTCAGGAGAACCCTAGAATGTCAGAGCTAGAATATCTTAGAAATCACCACGACAACTTTACGTAATCACGAATAAAGACAAAATGAAGGCGCAGAGGCTCAGTGCCTTGCCCACGTGTAAGTGAGGTGCAGGTAAAGGACCCAGCAGGGACTGGAGGAGCTCTGGCTTTCAAGTTGAAGTTCAGGTCGTTCTAAGTGCCTCCAGTGCACCCTTCAGAGGAGCGTGGGGAACCACTGCCTTCTCCTAAGGGACGGACTCAGCACCAACCGTGCCCCTTTCTGCAATCATTTCTTTATTATCTGAATATATTCCTGCTCCTTCCCACGTGGTCCCATCTGCACAAGACCCTCAGGTTTGGTCATACAGATCACCCACCACCACCCACCCCTCCCCCTGAAAAGTACTCTATGCTGCTCTGCTCAAACCCTGATGGCCAGCCAGGCTTCATCAGGGTAGGAAGATGGTGTAAAGGGAAGTGCCCTGGATGGTACGGTTGGGTGACTGGGGTCCTGCTATGTCTGCCTCAGACCTACCCTGGGACCTTAGGCAAGTCACGTGTTGCTTCTCAGCCTCAAACTGCCCTTGCAATTATAGCCTGCCATCCCATCCATCAGAGTGAGCAATCCCTTGTAACGAGTTAGCTAGCTAACTCTCAGCACACCCAGATAACAGAATGCTGGAATCTTGATAAAATGCCTCTGTTCTGGAGAGAGCTATTTAAGAGCAAGAAAATAGGAGAGAATTTAGGCACTGTGCAAGGTCTGAGTGCAGTCTCCAGAGCTAGAAATCAGACTTGGGGACTCCAGGGACAGTGCCGCCATGGCCTGCTTTGGGGGGGGGGCCCAAGAACCCACGCAGGCCCCACCGCCTCCCTCATTAAAAGGCAATGCTCATTATTTCTTCATATATGTTATGCTGTTGGGTATATTATTTTAGTTTTGCAATAAATCACAAAGCCAGGAGACTACCCAAATATTTACAGTCTCTGAACTCCAGGTTTATTCAACCATTAACCTTATATCGTGCTGTGATAAATACAGGGGCTCTGGAACGAGACGGACCTGGATTTAAAATCAGTGTAATCACTTCTGGCTGATGGACTTGGGCAAGTTATGTCACCCCCCCTTAGCCCTGGGTTGTTTTCATTTATCAAGTATGGTATTGACGAGGGCCTAGGTCACAGGTGGTTATGAGGATTAAATAAGATCAATCCGTAAAGGGCTTCTCAGTATGGCCCAAAGAAAATGTTCAGTGAATATTAGCCATGACTACTGCTATCCTGTATCTAATTCCTTTTTTTTAAAGATTTATTTATTTATTGGGGGAAGGGGGGTAGAGGGAGAGGGGAGAGAGAATCTCAAGCAGACCCCCAGCTGAGCACAGAGCCTACCGTGGGGCTTGATCTCAAGACCCTGAGATCATGACCCGAGCTGAAATCAAGAGTCGGATGCTCAACCGACTGAGCCACCCAGGCGCCCCTCCTGTATCTAATTCTTTAGCCTCCTCTACATGCCAGGAATTGTGCTAGGCACTGGGGGTTTCAAATATACAAGACAGTAGTTTTCTCAAGGGGTTCGTGAAGTAGTTCCCATCCAGGCTTGGTTCTAAGACCTTTGGAAAATGTGGGAAAGACCGATGATCTGCCAAAGCATTAAAGAGACAAATGTGCTTAAATATGGATGTGTGTGTATTATTTTTGAAAATGATTAAGACTGTGTCTGGAAAGCTCAGCAAAAACCCCAGTGTCTCCTGGGAGCTATTTAACAGCTCCTTACAGTGGGAAGATAAATACCGGGCTGTGAACCTTTCAGAACGCGCTGCGGCACGATTACCTGCAGGCCACCGTGAAGACACAGCCGCTGGCCCCGCCCTGGGCGAGCCTGGGCAGGAGGGAAGGAGGAGGACGGAACAGACCCAGAGGGTGAGAAGCGTGCTACTGGCTCCTAGCGTCTGCCCGGGCTCCCCATGCTGCAGGCAACAAGTGAGGCCCTCCTGGCAGGTGTGGGAATATCTGAGTTGGGGTAACATCTGGACGAGAGAGCGTGAGAACACGACTTGCCGGATGGAGTCAACAGACGTCGCGAACGCGTGTGCCGCGTCGGTGATCAGTTACAGTAGCTTTACGGCTTCAGTCTCAACTATCTCACGCTCAATAAAGTAGAAGGTGGTCAACGGACTGTTGGAAGGCAATGAGGTTGAGTGCTGCTATGGGGGAGATGCCAAGCTGTGCCGGGGCGAGGGGGCCACGGGGAGGGGGCGGGGAGGCAGGTGTTTTCCATTATTCTCTGCAAACACTTTCAGTTGATTAATAATTTTAAAAAATTCTTTTGGGGGCGACTGGGTGTCACTGTCAGTTAAGCCAAGTCCAACTCTTGGTTTTGGCTCAGGTCATGATCTCAGGGTCATGGGATCGAGCCCTACATCAGGCTCTGTGCTCAGCGGGGAGTCTGCTTGAGACGGAGATCCTGTCACTCCCTTTCCGTCTGTCCCTCCTCACCGCCACTCATATGTGCGCGCGCGCTCTCTCTCAAAAAAAAAAAAATTATTTTCACTTTTTAGTCCAAAAGGGAAAAAATGAGGAATGCATCCATTTTCATATTACATCTGCCATGTTTGTTATTAAGATCTCCTGCCTACTGATGACGATTATCTTATTTTTCTAACAAGCTATTAAACACTCTGCGAAGCACAAAACAAACCTGTAATAAGGACTTACTTCAATAACCCAGCCATACCCTCGTGAACTTAACGCTTTTTTCCTGAGAAGGTAAATAAATACATTTGGGGAAGGGTCGTCCTTAGAGCACGTATTGCTGCATGGCTTCTCTGCATGTTTTATTTTATTTTTTAAAATAAATTTTCTTTTTTTTTAAGATTTTATTTAGTTGAGAGAGAGTGCAAGAGCACAAGCAGGGGTTGCAGCAGAGGGAGAGGGAGAAGCAGCCTCGCAGGGCTCCATCCCAGGACCCTGGGATCATGACCTGAGCAGAAGGCAGATGCTTAACCCCCTGAGCCACCCAGGTGCCCCTTCCCTGCACATTTTAATGATGCCCTAAATGCCGCCTCACATGCGCATTGACTGTTGAAGGGAATTCAGAGACCGTGACAGATACTCAACACAAGAACCTAGGGAACAGGAGCTGTTTCATGCTGAATTTGGGGGATGTTCTGGGTGAGAGACAGGTCTTCACTTTACTGATTTCCTGAGATGTACAGAATGAATGGCTTGGGCCTCCTCCCCCATAAACCTCTCAGACACGAATGTTTCAACGAAGGTGACAGAACCTGCCTCCCACTTATTGATTGAAACCGGCGATTTTAGGTCTCCTCAGCTTTCCTGGCACAGCGACACTGGAAAAGGGTAGGAAAGGCTGTTACTCATCCAAGGTACGCACCATGTGCCAACTCAATGCCCAGCCCTGGGCTCTGCCGGATGCAATTTGCCAGAGAAGTCATCGAAGACTTGGTCTCTAACTGCAAGTTCCTTATAATCCATTTGGGGAGGTAGAGCTAAGATAGATGAAGCAAACACTTTAATCCATTACGTATTTCTCAAGCCTGTGCGGTGCCTGCCTGAGCACACTGTGATTTCTCTTCTTTACACACACAACGGCTGGACCTCACCTCTAGGGCAGTGGTCCTCCAAGAGCCGTTTTCAAACAGCGTCAACACCGTCTGGGAATCTGTTATGAATGCAAATTCTTTTTACTTTTTTTAAGATTTTATTTATATTTTGAGAGAGAGAGAGAAGCAGACTCCCTGCTGAGCAGGGAACCCGATGTGGGACTCCATTCCAGGACCCTGAGATCATGACCTGAGCCGAAGGCAGACGCTTAACCGACTGAGCCACCCAGGCGCCCCAACAAATGCAAATTCTTAGCCCCATCCCGCAGTCTCTGGGGTGGGCCAGTGCTCTGTTTTAACAAGCCCTCAAGTGCTTATGACTCGCACCCACGCTCAAGTGTGAGAACCATTTGATTCAACAGGCCTGGGGTGGACATGCATGTTTGGGCTCCCGAAATGTTCCCAGGCTTCCCAGGGAGAAACATGTGAGGCCGGGCCTGGGGACCATTGTGCTGCTGCAACATAAGGGAGGCAGGGGGGCAGAGACCCATGACATAAAGGGGTTCACAGTCTAGCGGATGACGTGAGTAATGAATGCTGCTGGGGGCCACAGAACAGCTTGTCTTGGGGGGCGTTCCGGCAGGGGCTGGAGCTCACCCTGCATCTTGAAGTTGAGCAGGACCCCAAAGAGCTGCAGGAGGACCTTTCAGGGGACAGATGAGCAAAAGGGCCAGAGGCAGGAAGGAATGGGAAGGGCGGCCCGTTACCTGTTCTTCACTCCGCCCTGAAGAAAGCATCCACTTATTCATTTAACAAATGTCTTCTGAGTGTCTCTCTTGCAGCTGATTGTTTATGATTTATAACTCACCAATTTCCAAAAAAGGATTTGAGGTCGTTTACTATGTTAAAACACATCTAACACGGGAAAATAAATAAGGCAAGTAGAATAGAGTCCCATTAAAAGAACTGGGAAATGGAGGCACCTGGGTGAATTAACTGAGGGCTTGCTGGGAGCAAGGCCTGCAAGAGATGCTGTGGGGTTTGCAGAGAGATGAAGGAGGGAGCGCACAAGGGAAGATACACGTGAATAACCATATTTGGGCAAAGAGATATGCAGGTTTGAGATGGTTTCCTGCTGCGGGAGAGGGTGCCCAGGGCTTGAAGGAAGGAGGGGGCTTGGGTGCTGCGTGTAGACCACGGTTGGGAGCAGGAAGGAGCATCAATGTTAGGAAAAGTATCCACAAAGGCCCCAAGGCAAGAAGTAATGATGATCATGGGTAGGAGAAATCAATGGGAATCACGAGATTTCTCACACCAAAAAAGCTAAGGCTAAATCTTAGAGGGGCTTTTTTTTTTTTAAGATTTCATTTTTATTTGAGAGAGAGAGAGAGAGCGCAGGCGCACAAGTGGGGGTGGGGAGCAGAAGCAGACTTCCTGCTGAGCAGGGAGCCCTGCCTGGGGCTTGATCCCAGAACCCCGCGACCATGACCTGAGCCCAAGGCAGACACTTAACCGACCGAGCCACCCAAGCGCCCCATCTTAGAGGCTCTTAACTTCAGTTGGAGAAATTTGGGTCCAGTTTGCTGATCAGTGGGGAGTTGTGGAGGCGTTACGGCAGGAGAATAACATGAAGGAAGCTACATTTTAGGAAGCTGAATTTAGCAGAAGCATGCAGGACGGGGTGGAACTAGGGAGTAGAGGCAGGGCGACCACTCAGGAGCTTGGGGCTCATCTGCAGAGGAGTAAGGATGGCCTGAGCTGGGGGCGGCAGGGGGAGCATAAGGAAGGGAGGTAGCTGAAAGAGAGGCTCTGGACTTAGGACAGACAGCTTGCTACTCAAAGTGTGGTCCTGGGACCAGCGGCAGCAGCAACACCTGGGAGCTTATTAGAAATGCAGGACTTTAGGCCCCACCCCCACCCCCACTGAGTCAGAATCTGCATTTTAACAAGAACTGTATACACAGTAAGTTAGAGAAGCATTGGTTCCTTGGACCTGGCAGCTTACTGAAGATCAGAGCACCTAAAGGTGATTCTCAGGTAATGTCAGATGTTTTGAGGATTAGATCATAAGAGGCTGGGGGTCGAGTCAGAATAAGTTTACGCTGAGATGGAAAAGACCAGGCTGATGGCCAGTTTGTGGGTTCAGGGGCCCATAGCAAGAGGGATATGTTGGGAGCCAGAGTGTTTGCTCTCATTTTTGTATCTTTACTCCAAATCTGAATTGTCTGGGGCAGCCACTTAAATCATATTGTGTACAATTTTCTCTGAAAAATGGAAAAGTGACAATATCACCCAGATTTTATAAGTTTTATAGAAAAAAAAAATCCACACTGATTCACCAAATCTTTGCCAACAACAATACTAGCAACGATACTAACAACATGTATTACCATTTACTGAGTGCTTGCTCTGTTCCAGATAAAGTACTAAATAATTTACCTTATACAAATCAGTATTCATATGTCTACCAAAAACCTGCCCTTATTTATTGTAATTTTCATCTCCTTTGTACCATATAGTCTATCTATTCATCTATCTTCCCCAACTCTTCTGAGTTTTCCCAGTACTTAATATTGCAATAAACTCGGGGTTTGGGTTTTTTGTTTTGTTTTGTTTTGTTTTGGTTTCAATGAATGAAAAACCAATGGAGTGAGAGTAATGATCAATATGGTGCTTTAAATATTGTGCTGTTTGGGCACAGATTACATTGTATTTGTTTATGCATCTGCCTCCCCTAGGAAGAGACAAGTTTCATCATTCTCCTGTTCCCGGAAGCGAACCCACCATCAGGCATATATATATAAATATATATTTAAGTGCTCAATAAATTTGGACGAATGAATGAACTTGCTGTTTGCACTAAAAGGTTTTTAAAATGTGATAACAAACGCCTAAAGTTAGTAAAAGGGGCCTCAGAATCCCCAGAATTGAAACAAACCAAAGAATTGTGTAATATAATCAAGTACGGTTTCATTTGGCCAAGGAAGAAAGGATGTCATGACTGAAGAGTCATGCTCTCTACAAAGTTCTAGAAAAACGAAACAGAAAAATGAGGTTTTGACAGTGTCATTCCACTCTGTGCAGGGAACAGGCTGTTTTTCTAATGAAAACAGACACCTCTTCAGGCTGGAGACGGCTTGTCCAGTCATACCAGCCCGATAGAAGGATCCTTAAACCTACTACAACACCCTCTGGTCTGTAATCTGGCCTCCCGAGGACCTACAACGGCCCCTACCCCCGTGGGAGTGGTCCAAACAAGTAACTGATCTCGGTACGAGCTGCTGAAAACTGCCTGTAAAGTAGAAAGAAGTCTGAATCCCAGCTCCACCACTGCTAAGTCCGAAACCTCAAGCAATTTACTTGGCTTCCATGACCCTCAGATTCTTCATCTGTAAAATAAGAATGAAACTAAACCTCCCAAGGTTATGAACATTAAAAACCGAAATAGTGTGTATAATGCTCCTAACCCAGTGTCTAGAACTTAACACAATACCGTCCATGCTCCTGTCCGTCCCTGCCCCTGCCCATCCTTCCCCCACCGACGCCCAGATAGCCCTCTCACGGTTAACAGGGACACATGATTATTCTGTATTCCTGCAGGTGTATGCGGGCCCACGTGACCACCTCAAAGTACTGTTTTCTTGTGGCTTCAGCAGCCGCAAGCCTCCCTTCACATCTTTATTTATAGATTCCTGATTTCCTAGCAATTCCTCCAGCTGACTTTGGGGGCAGTGTTCTTTTTACCCAACCCCAAGTCTGCAGGACGGGTTCCAGACCCTCCTTTAATCTTTCTTCCTCTTAGACGGCTAAGAGAGCTTGAGGTCTACCTAGGACCCGTGGAATCTAGTACCCTCTCCCCACGCAGAGACCATGGAAATCACAATGATGCCAAGGGCAGAACTTGCCATAGGTCAACAACCAGGCTGGACTATGGACGCTGTCAAGCCATGTTTCCCTTTCCTAAGCTCTGTTAAAGGTTTGCTGCTTCCGATTTGCAGAAAACGGTCTTAAATTAGATCTCGAGGGAAAATAAAAGAAAAATTCAGGGGCATAGGGACTGAATTCCCTACCACAAAGCCATATGGTCTTGTCTTACGTTAAAACTCCACTAAAAACTCTTGATTTGAGGCCCTGATCTTTCCATTCATTTCACCTTCCAACCTCCCTTTGGTCCTGGCTTGTTCTTACCTCACAAGCCTGAAGGGGGAGCCACTGAGCCCAAGCTCTGGGAAATGTGCAGTGTTTGGAGGTAGGGAGGTTTCTAGTAGTTACCGCCGGCCTCCCCTCTGCCAGGTGCCTCTCCTCCAACTTCATCGCTTTCGTCCAACCCCAAGGCTACACCCTCCTCAGAGGAATTGACTATAAATGGTCATCAGGGGGAAGCGGCCAGAATGCCGAGAGCTATAAGCCTGACAGAGCTTGTGTATCAGCCTGACAGCTTCAACAGCCCAGAGTCTACATGGAATCCCAAACAGCCCTTGTTTCTTCCTCCCCAACCACGGGCTGCCTGCCTGCCTCCTTGGCCTTGTTTAAACAAGAGAGAGCAGGCCGCATTTGGACAAGAAGCCTGGTGACCTTTCCTCAGTGCTGGAGAGCAGGTCAGCATGTCACTATTCAGCCTGAACGTGGCTTGCTTTCCCGCTTTTAGGTCTTCCTGACTTCTAGAAACCGGGGGCCGTACGAGTTTTATCATCTCAGAAGTGGGCTGCCAAAGGTGAGACATGTCCCTGAGCAGTGTCAATGATTTGGGTCCGCATGTAGGAATAATAACAGCCAACGTGACTGCATGCCAGGTAATGTGGACACAGCGTCTCGCATGGCCCTGGGCACACAGTGAGTACTCAAGTGATAGCTATTATTACCAATAATCTTCTAGATCTTAAAGAGCGTCCTACAAAGAGCTATCTGTCTGCTTTTCTTTCTTTCTCTTTTGGCTTTTGGCAGCTCAGGAAACAGACACTCAGAGAAGTTCAAAGACTTATTCAAGGTTTCATGGTCATGGAGTGAGAAAGATGGAGCGTGGAGGCAGGCTGGTTTGGTTGCAGACATTATTCTGCGTCACTCTTACCAAGGATTACAGTCCCAGCTCTGAATAAGCCCCCCTCCCATGCCTTTCTGGGCTTGTAGTATGAGTTGACATCAATGATCTCTAAGGATCCTTCCAACATAACCTGCTGTGACTTGGAACTGCCAATCTCAGGGAGAGGGGGACCTCCTCCCTGGCTGAGAAATCTGCCTCCTTTCCTGGCTAACAGAAAGCTGTTGCAGATCGGGGAGGGTGATGACGTTCCTTGAGAAGCAAATGAGGAGCCTGGGCTCTCTTACCAGGCCCCAGGTAAGACCGACTACCTGGGGGGGAGGGTGCTTCAGAGAGCAGAAGGCCAGCTCTTCACCTGACTGAGGACACCAGCCTGCAGAGGTGGGCAAAGGAAGTGGGACTGGAGAAATGTCCCCCAAAGAACCTGAGCTGAACCTATCAGCACTTGGAAATCTACCACCATAAATTCCTCTTTCCACATCAGCCACTGCCCTCCTCATGTCCACTAATTGATACATAGGCTCCCCCCCCCCACAAAGAATCTGCAGAGGGAGGGTCATATATCTGCCCCGGGCAGTGCTGTGGTATCGCACCCCAAAGCTGAGGCCAGGGCATTCCAGCTTCAGCCAGGAACACCAAAGGACAGCCCCCCACACCAGGCTCTCCTCACGTACATCGGGACTCAAGTGGCTTTTCTCTGAAAGTCCTTTCCGTCCAGTCTTGGAAACAACTGTGGTAGTGGGTTAGTTCCATAGGACAGGGCTGTTGTTGGGAGTCTGAGGAGCCCTGGGGCTGTTTTCCTCCCTGACCTTTCAATTGTGCTGCAGTGCCTCCGGGAGAGGGATAGGGCAGCCAGCCAGCTTCCCTGCCCAGTAGTCAGTACCCTTCCTAACTCTACCCTTTCCCTGGTCAAAATTCACTCCTCCAAGAAGCCCTCTGAGATTGGATCCGGCAGCACTGCCTTCTGGTCCCGCCCCCTCTGTGGAATTTACAGAGCTCATATGCTACTACTTATGTTCTCATTTGTATTTCTCTGAGGTTGATGCTGTCTCAGGTGTCTGGTTTTTTTTTTTTTTTTTCCTTCTCTATTTTGTGTATCCCATTAGATAAGGAGGACTTTAGGAACAAAAAGCCCTGAGTCTCCTCACCTCCCTCAGTCCTGAGTTTTGCAGCGTCCAATCTAGGTTTTGCAAGGTCTACGCGGCATTCACGTATCATGTTCACTCGAGTCTTCAGGATCAGGGCATATGAGAGGGTGGTGGGGAAATCCCTGGTCTTCAGAGATCTTGGCCTGACATAAGGAGGGGAGGGGCAGAACAGAGCTGGTCCCCCAAAGGACCAAGTGTCTATTTTTGCACCCTGAAAATGAGCTGTCGGGCCCCTGCTGGGGAATAGCCTCACAGCACTGGGCTCCCCGGAGACAGCTGGGCTCGGAAGGTCCAGGAGGAGGTGCAAAGAGGGAGAGATTCCTTTTTGGCTGTGAGGGGCCTCCGGGACTCCCAGGGGAACCCGCAGGCCTCATATATATTTATGTGAACTTCAGATGCTAATGAGTGCTGCAGAGCCAAGAGCCCTGCTGGGCTTGGGGAGCAATTGGCCCTACTCTTAACACAGTCTTCTTTGTCTGCAGGGCCTTAGGTTCAAATTGCAGATCTGGGTTTGGAAGTGCAGCTGACATGGAAACCTGCCCAGGCCTATAGCAGAATCGCAGCAGCCTCTGGGGGAAAGCAGAGCTCCTGACCCTGCTTCCTTGGACAATGCACAGGAACCCAGGTGTGGCTGCGGTCATCTGGTCTACTTTCCAGGCTCCAAGAAGGGCCGAGCCCAACTCCTCCCAGACAGGGAGGTTTTCACCCTATTTTGAAGGCATCACCTCCCCCATTGCCCCCCCCCCCCAGACACTCACCTATTCCAGTAATAACAACCTGTGGAAATTCCTCCTTCTGCCTAGCTGACATCTATTTTGCTGCAAGGAAGCCTGCTCTCTCTTGCTGTTTCTAGGAAGGAAGGTCAGTCTACAGCCATCTTATGGACTACCTCCTTGGCATAACTCCCTGCTGTCTCCTCTGTCCCAGCTCACCCACCAGTTTCTCTATCTCTTTATCTCTGGGCACCTACTCTGTGCCAGGCAGCAAGCATCCCAAGACGGACTCCATTCTCACAATCACATGGTGGTCTTAGGTGGGGAGAGAGGCAAGGGGGAGGGAGCAGGAGACAGAAGGATGCATTTATGACAAGTGGTATTTGCTAAAATGGAGCTATGGACAAAGTCTTTGGGAGCAGAGCCAACAGCAACAAGCTCACCTCTGAGCTTGGCCATTAAGGCCAAGTAAGTCATTCCCTGGATGAAAAAAGAGGGCAAAGGGTATTCTAAGCAGAGGGAAGACCGTGAATGTAGACCAGAGGATCTGAAAGGGCCTGCTCCCTGGGGAACAGAAACCACTAGAAGGAGTTTGAACCCTGTTTTCCAGTCTAGAGGCAGCAGGCCGCTGAAGCCCGTGTTAAGCCAAGGGTATTAACCCTGGTCAGCTTCGAGCCACAGAAGGGAACCCTGGAGACAGTACAGGCTGGGCTGGGAAGAGAGTGGGAGTCTGCTGTGGTGATTCAGGCAATAGAGAAAGCCAGTTAAGGAGGAGTGGCACTTACTTAAGCCATTTTCAAAGTAACACTTAAAAAATAAAACTTATGCCGACTGGGGCGCCTGGGTGGCTCAGTCTGTTAAGCGTCTGCCTTCAGCTCAGGTCGTGACCCCAGGGTCCTGGGATAGAGTCCCACATCGGGCTCCCTGCTCAGCGGGGAGCCTGCTTCTCCCTCTGCCCCTCCCCCTGCTCATGCTCTCTATCAAATAAATAAATAAAGTCTTAAAAAAATAATATGGCCAATCTCATTTAAAAATAATAATAAATAAATAAATCTTACACCTACTTATTATACCAAACCTGGCAAAGAAGGACAAAAATAATGAAGAAAAGAACTATCACCAGTAAAATTTCTTTCCAGTCCTTTTTCTGTGCAACTGTATCCACACAAAGCAGTGATTGTACTATATGTACAGCTCCGTAGCGCTTTCATCACTTTCATTACTCAACACGATAGCACAAGTTACCCAAGTTGTGAAAATTCTACTATGTTTGCTAACAGCATTATATTCACCTGTATAGATTCACGAAGCATAATTCACTTAGCCATTATCCTATTTGGGGACATTTAGTGTGTGCCCATGTTTTTACTACAGTAAACATTTTTTTTTAATTTCTTTTTTAGATTTTTTTTAAAGGCTTAATTTATTTATTTGACAGAGAGAGAGCAAACATAAACAAAGGGAGGGGCAGGCAGAGGGAGAGGGAGATGGGGAACTCGATCCCAGGACCCTGGGATCATGACCTGAGCCGAAGGCAGACGCTTAACCAACTGAGCCACCCAGGCGCCCCT
The DNA here is from genome assembly GCF_017311325.1 of Ursus maritimus. NCBI lineage: Eukaryota > Metazoa > Chordata > Mammalia > Carnivora > Ursidae > Ursus > Ursus maritimus. The sequence goes on along the minus strand of NW_024424008.1, from coordinate 45,346,625 downwards.
GCAGTAAACATTTTTGTACATAAACGTTGTCCATTCTACCTGATTATCTCCTTAGCATAGGTTCCCAATGATGGCATTATTGGGCCAAGGCTGTGAGTGTTTTTAATTCCCGAAGCAGACTTCTAAACTGTTCTTTTTTTAGAGAGAGGGAGAGAGTGCGTGCAAGCAGGGAGGGAGTGACGTGCAGAGGGGGAGAGAGAATCTCAAGCAGGCTCCAGGCTCAGGACAGAGCCTGACGTGGGGCGATCTCACTCATGATCCTGAGACCATGACCTGAGCCAAAATCAAGAGTCTGATGCTTAACCAACAGAGCCACCCAGGCGTCCCTCTAAACTGTTCTTTAAAATGGTTTGTGCTGATTGCACCCCCTCTAATCACAGATGAGCCTTCCTGGAGGGGCAATCTGAAGGGGCCAGTCTTCCTCTTCACCATTTTGATGACACCTTTCCAGGGGGCAGAACATGTCACCCCTTGCACCCTTGGGCACAGACCAGGAGCCTGTCTCTCTCCCCTTCATCATTTCCTCAAAGCCAACACTCCCCAGACTAATGATGAGTAAGAGCAGATATGGTTTGCTTTAACTTCTTAGAAAGAACTCGTTTCTGGGATAGGGCGGCAGGTCCAGGATTATTCCAAGTGAGCCACATGTCACTGCTGCTCGGAAGATCGGGGCTGGCATGAGTCACAGCCTAAGCAGCTGTTCATGATCCAGGAGGCTTTCCCTATGGCTGAAGCCACAGCACCGGCTGGATTTCTGGGAGACTCCCTGGTTCTGTCCTGTTATTGCTAAAGTATTCTGATGCTGGTCAGACCACAAACTTGCCAATGTTCGTAAAGCAGTCTGACGTGAATATATTCATGCACACATGCAGCTGTGAGCGGACACGTCTCTGTGCGTGCCAGATGGGAGTCTGGGCCTAATAACCACAAGGGAATGATCGCACAGGGCCTGGCTCGTTACAAACATTTTAATGTATATGATCTCATCTCGAGAGCTGGTGTGGTTAGGGGGAAGAGCACAGGCTTTGCAACAAGATATATACAGGGTTGTGACTTTGGCCAAGTTTCGCCGTCTCTAAGAGCCCTGCCTTCCTCCTTTGTGAAATGGGAGTTGTGCCCTCATTTTGCAGGGATCAGTGACACAGTCCATAGAAAAATGGAGCTTTCCAAAGGCTCCCCACCTCCCCAAAGATTTTTAAAATTCCACCTCTAGTCTAAAGCTCTGTGAACCTTAAGCTCTCTAACTGATGGAGAGGCCACGGCTTACCTTCAGAGTAAGCTCTTCTTACACCTGCTTCAAGGCTGTTCCTACTACAATATGCTTCCTCATGTTGCCCTCCAAGTCCAGTTCTTTGGGAAGAGGAAGGGGTTTGAAAATTTTTTCCACGTGTGATAAGAAGTTCCAGCTATGGCCTTCTTTCCTACTCAGGGAAACAAGATGGCGCAGAGGAAGGGGCAACACAAGCAAAGATCTTCTGGACTTCAATCACATTCCATCCTAAATCTGGCCCCTCTCCCACCTGGATACTAAAGTGCTATCTCCCGAAATGTATTATTTCTCAGCTAGGCCTGACCCTGGGTCTCCTTGAGCTGATTTACTAAGCTTTGGAAAAATAAATAATAGAGTCGCCCACTTGCTTCCTTCTTTCGGAGACATGTTTGGTCTCTGGGGAGACTTTGCAGTGGACGACCTCGCTGGCCCGTTCATTTTCGGAAGAAGGCCCTTCTGTCTAGAGGCAGGATCCTAACGTGGTTTATATTCTCTTTCTATTTCAGGCCCCATGGATTTCCTTTAATCTAGAAATTAGGAAAACACTTAGGGTTGGGGTTTTTTGTTTTTTTTTCTGTTGTTTTTTTAAATGGTTGTTTAGGGTTATTTAATTCATACCCTGTTACTCAATCCAGCATTCCTTCCCCTGGCCTAAGCCATCTGGTTTGTGTTCATTGTGAAACATGATAGTGGGATATTAAGCTTTTGAAAATTTGGGCAGGAAAAGGGGCGGGGGAGGGGGCTCTATCTTGCAAAAGTGGTAGCATTTTCTCCATCTTTCCTGACCCACAAATGGAGTTGGAAGAACTTTAGCTTTGGCTGGATGGTGATTTACTTGCGCCATTGCATTTGTCGACAAAGGCTGCAAGCTTGTGAGTCTCAGCTGCAGCTGGAACCTGAACTCGACGGGTCCCACCTACCAAAGAAACTTCAGAGGAAGATGTTTCCCGTCTGGATCCTGCATCGCAAGCTGCTCTGTAAGATCACATCCTGGCCTCTGCATCAGGAGCAAACTTTAAAGTTCACGGAAGTTTTGACTCCTACAGCTGTGGAGTTGCCTCAAGAAGTTTTCTCATCGGGTGATTTTCTTTTTTCTTTCCTTTGTTTCTTTTTTAAAAATTAATTTACTTAAGTAATCTCTAGTCCCAATGTGGGGCTTGAACCCACGACCCCGAGATCAAGAGTCGCACGCTCCTCTGAGTGAGCCAGCCAGGTGCCCCTCATCTGGTGATTTTCTAAATCTAGGGTATAAACAAGCACCACGGGGCCATGATGGAATTTTCAGAGCTTCATAGGGAAGGAAAAATAGAAATGATGCAATATGTACGGTGTAAAACGAAATAAGAGTCAAAGACTTAGAATGGCACCCCGCATCGAGTTAGCACTCAGGACAGGTTAGTTGCTGTAGACAGAGCTGTCCTTGGACGGCTGTCATTTTATCTTTTTGTTATTCTTGTTGTTGTTGAAATGCCATTTCTTTTTAGGAACAATTTTAACAGCAGGATGGTAGTTTGTATTTTTGTTTCCTATCTTTAGCCATATTTGAAAAGTGGGCCCCAATGTTGTGTCCAAATTTATTTTGGTCCCTGAAATCTAAAAGTCTGAGAAACACTGATTTAGGCATGCCTATACTTTCCAATCAAATTTTGTCTGATCTGTCAATGAATTCCTTTTCGAGTGACCTGAAGGAAACTTAACCCCCTTTCCACATCTGTCTATAAGAACAGAGACCTCTGGACAAGGAATTAGATGGGGGATCCATGAGTACCACAGCTCTGTAGAGTTCTTTCCAAGGTCGAGATTGACCAAATGGGACCCCAGTTGCTGAGACCTACACCCCATTGCTCCGAAGTATTCTCTCCCCTTCTACGACCTGCTCTTCTGGCTCATTTGCACCTGCTGGAACCACTGGAGGCAGGAGCTATGTCTCCCTTGAGAGATAGCCTCCCCAGTGACAGCGATTGATTTCCCTCTGTAGGTCAAGCCCATCAAGCCAAGCCTCACCTTTGCTTAGAATTAACAGACTATGCGGGGCGCCTGGGTGGCGCAGTCGTTAAGCGTCTGCCTTCGACTCAGGGTGTGATCCCAGCATTCTGGGATCGAGCCCCACATCAGGCTCCTCTGCTAGGAGCCTGCTTCTTCCTCTCCCACTCTCCCTGCTTGTGTTCCCTCTCTCGCTGGCTATCTCTCTCTCTGTCAAATAAACAAATAAAATATTTTTAAAAAAAAGAATTAACAGAGTATGTAAAGAAGACAGCACATGTATCCCCTTGGCTCTATTTATACCACACAAGTGAGAATCACCATTGTGGGTGTAATACTTCACGTGTGACATCTGGTGTAACATACATCCAGCTCTGAGTCCTGCCCATTGCAGAGCAGCACAGCTGTTCCCAGAAGTTTAGGGCAGGTGGATCATTCATTCATTTGTTCAGCAAGTATGGTTGCGTACCATGGGTAAGATACAGCAGGGGATACAAAGATGGATCAAACCAGGATCATGCCTTCAAAGAGCTTAGAGTGAAAGAAGACGTGTGTGAACAATTATATTTCAAAGGGTAGAAGATGCTTGCTGGCAAAATGGAAAGTTTATGGCAGTCTAGAGCAGACAGAAATTGCTTCAACTAGAGGGAATGAGGACAATCTTAAGGTAAAGATAGTATTCGAGCCATTTCAGCCCTCTTCCATCTTTGCATTCAGAACCCTTCCCTGGAAATCCTCACTGCTGTGGGGTGTTTTGCTTCCTTTGATGCAGTGTGTATTGGGGATGGGGGTTCAGGAGGCAGGGACAAGGGTGGGGAAGATGGGAGGTAGACACTGACCCTGTGGATCCTGTCTTCTGTGTCTCCTCTTGGAGGCTCTGGTGGGTCATCTCATTCTTGCTGAACTGAGAACTCTGAAATTTGAGACCTGAGCTGGAAAACCAGTCCCACTGGGATCGATTTTATTGAATTTTTCAGCCCCAAGAACTTGATGGTTAATTTTTGCTTGAACCCAAATGGAAGATACATAGGAATCTAGAGAAGCCAAACAGGGCTGGAAATGTGGGCTCTGGATCAAAATAAATCAGAAAACTACAAGGTAGCATGGAGGCCTAAGACGCTGAAGGATCCTACCCCATCTGGACCTTCTGGGTCTACACCTTCCCCAAGGCTTGCTAGGGATTGGAGATGAGTTTTCATCTTGTCCTTGCCTCCTGAACTCCCACCCCAATACACACTGCATCAAAGGGACCAAAACACCCCAAAGTAGTGATTTCCAGGGAAGGGCTCTGAATGCAAAGACAGAGGCTTGCTCTAAGACGGCTAAAATGGCTTTCACCTACTGCCCTCCCCCATGGCGATCAGACCCTCAAAAATTCATTACTAGGGCGGCCATCTTTTTGGATTTATAACATATATTTAAGATATCTTGATTATGGTGATGGTTTCATGGGCATATACATATGCCAAAATCTAACAAACTGTAGACTTTAAATATGAGCAGTTTATTGTATGTTTAGTATATTTCAATAATTGAGGCTGGGGGTTTGTAAGTACTTAGGACTGATGTCAAATGACCTCCCCAGAGGGGCGCCTAGGTGGCATAGTTGGTCGAGTGTCCGACTCTTGATTTCAGTTCAGGTCATGATCTCAGGGTCATGGGATCAAGCCCCGAGTCACGCTCTGTGCACAGTGTGGAGTCTGCTTGAGATTTTCTCTCTCCCTCTTGCTCTGTCCCTCCTCCTGCTCTCTTTCAAATAAATAAATAAATAAATAAATAAATAAATAAATAAAATCTTAATAAACAAAAACAAAAACAAAAAACCCCACAAACTTCCCTAGAGCAACGCCCTCAATAGCTCCAGACCCCACTCTCCTGCACAGATCAGGGTCCCCTGACGGCTCTGTTCAACACTAAGTCTGTAGGGGAGGCCAAGCGTGCCAACACAATACAGATAGTAACGATGGGAGAACAGCCAAATTCGCGTCATTTCCCACTCAGATTCCCACTGTCCTCATTCCGTGCCTTCGCCCCAGCCTTCTCTGTCATTTTCACAGCCTAGGAGACCCAGGCTCAAATCCTAGCTCGCTGTCACTTACTAATTGAGTGACATGGAACAAATTACTTCTCTGGGTTTCAGCATCTCGAATATCTATAAAATGGAGAGATCTTAGGGCTCTTATGGAGATTAATTCAGTCTACATATTGGGTGCCTGGCGCATGTCATGACTTCAGTTAATGATGGTTAGCCCTACTATTATAATAACTAGGGGGAAGAGTTCAAGGAAACTGGAGGGTTTGTTTCAGAAAGAGCAGAGCAGGAGGGGAGACATACATGACAAGACCTTCTTCAGCTATGCACGGGGCTTTGGGGTAGGAGGAAGATGTGTGGCCATAACATAGGAGAAAGGACATTGTCTCTGCAGCTTATTGGCTGTGCGTCTTGGGACCGGCCCCTTAAACCCCTCCCTCCGAGCTGCAGTTTCTGTATTTGGTTTAGGGGTTTTTTTCCGGGTTTTTTTTAAAGATTTTATTTATTTATTTATATGACAGAGAGCGAAAGAGAGAGAGCGAGCACAAGCAAGGAGAAGGGCAGGCAGAGGTAGAGGGAGAAGCGGGCTCCCCGCTGAGCAAGGAACCTGATGCAGGACTCGGTCCCAGGGTTCTGGAATTGTGACCTGAGTCAAAGGCAGACGCTTAACCAACTGAGCGACCCAGGCATCCCCGCAGTGTCTGTATTTGTAAAGTGGGGATTGATACTGCGTACTTCAGGGTGTGGTTGTGAGTAGTGCGGGAGGTGACACGTATATGAAAATGTCTAGCTCAGTGCCCATCACAGATGAATGCTTTTAAAACATCACTTTATAAAGTGAAGGGCCCTTTACTTGCAAGGCCATTGTGGCCGTTATTAATCTTCATAGCCTCGGTTGGGGGCAGTTTCCAGGAAGGCTGACTCCAGCTCAGAGGAGAAAGTCCTTCCCAGTGGGAATCACTATCTCAGAGTGGAAGCATTGGTAAGTATTGACCTTCCTGTTGTTTGCTCCAATGAAGGACAGATGCTGATTTTCCAGATAGGGATTTCTGCTGGGTGGAAGCTGGAGCAGACAGATATAAACGTTTTCAACAGGTTTCCATTTAATCTTGTGTGTCAGGAGGGAAGGAACAGGGAAGGGTGGGGGTAGGGAGAGGGTACACAAACGAGCTGATGTTCCTTCTAAAAGCTACTATCGTGGCAAACCCTACAGCAGCCCCAGGAAACATGGTAAGTCCGAGAGAAGGGCACTTCTCTTCCCATGAGGCAGAGTGAGTGGTAGTAGGTGTGCTGGAGATCACACCTCGAGGCTGGGTGTGTTAGGAGGAGGTTTGGAGGTTCTGGGGGAAACCACTCTTGTCTCTCAAAGCAAAAACGGGCATGGCCTGTCACGGGAAGGCCAGCAGCAACCAAGCTGGCTGTGGTCAGCTGCGACAGCGGCCAGTATCATGTGCCCTCTTTGCAATCTCTAATTCAGGTGGCTGTATTCTTGCAAACCAGTCTTTGAAGATGTGTACGTGCTTCCAAATCCCTGGGGTTGGTGAGCCGCTGGACGAGCCTGGGGCTAGCAGTGGGGACCCTGGGCTTGAGTCCCAGCTCTGCTATTAACTATCCATATGATCAGAAAGCCACGTAACCTCTGCAAGCCTCAGTTTCTCTCCTTCCATCTCTCCCTTCCTTCCTGAGCAGTATTTTCCACAGACCAGCAGCGCTGGCTGGGAACTTGGAAACGGAGCCTGAGCCCACCACTACCCCCCCCATCACCACCAGATCTACTAAAGCAAAGTTGCATTTTAAAAAGATCCCCAAGTGATTCATAAGCACCTGAAAGTCTGATAAATACTGGCTTAGAGGACTTGAATAGTACTTAATGTATGGTACCAGCTTTATGGTCAAACTGCCTGGGGCCAAATCCTAACTTCATGGTTCACAAGCTCCGCAACCTTCAGCAAGAGCTCAACCTCTGTAGGGTCCCATGTTCTCCTCTGTAAAATGGGATCCTGATAGGACCTACTCGGTAGAGTGGCTATGAGGATTAAATGCAAAAATATATGCAACGATCTTTGCACATAACAGGAGCTCATAAATGACTTTTGGCTTCTATAAACTTTCTCTGCTGCTAGGCATGCCGCACAGGAAACAGCACATGTGTTAGTTCGTCACACCTGTCCTGAGCATGTGGCTCTGTTCTTAGCATGCAGGATACAGAAGTCACTGACACAGGCAAAGCCCAGACTCTTGCAGAAATGAACAAGAGGCAAGTGCATGAACGGAGGTACGAAGAATATGTCAGACTGTGATAAATGTGAGGGAGAAAATATAACAGGGGAATGTGAAAGTGAGCAGGCAGAGCTCTGGTTAGACCAGGGAGGGTGGCTGGGGCTCAGGAAAGGCCTCGCTGAGGCGATATTGCCCTAAAACCTGGAAGGCAAGGAGCCAGCCTTGCAAAACTCAGGGGAAGGTCATGCCCGGGGGAGGGAAGAACAGAATGCAAAGACCTTGAGCCTGCAGTGAACCTTGGCATCTCGGGGACAGAGGCCTGGGCAGGGTCAGACTGTGTGGGGCCCATTCTAGTGCAAGGGAAAGCAGTAGGGGCCCAGCCAGAGCAGCGGCAGGGAGCCTGGGGGGGTCTGGGGCCGAGGGGGCCCAGGTGAGAACAACAGGAATCACTTGGGGCTGCAGCTTCCCACAAAGAAATGTCACAGAGCCCTCCACCTGCAGAGCTGGAAGTACCCAGAAATCTCCCCTCTTGCAGGGTGAAAATTGAGGCCCAGAAAGTGGGTTGCTCAAGGTCACTTCTCAACACCACCCGAGGAAGGCCCCCAAATTGGCCTGTAAACTAATGTGTGTTATTTCCAGAATCAGTAAGAACAACTATTTCACATGGGTCTCTGCCCGCATCACGTGTCCCTTCCCCCCTCCTCCTCTGCCCCAGGCTCTGCCTGTCCGCCTCCGGCCCCCTCCCCAAGGCCCCGTCCCCAAGGCCCCCAGAGGCAATGCCTTCAAGTCACTATGTGTTCACCTCACATTACACACATTCTTGCTCCACTGTTGGCTGAAGTAAGACCTCACCCCTTAATGACTACCCTTTTCCAAAACTCCACTTCCGGTCTGTACCAAGCATTTCCAGTTTGGCATTTAATTACCTTCTGCCCATCATCTTTCACCATTCTGTTCTCTCTCAGTCTGGTTCCCCTCACCAGACCTTGATGAGCGGGGTCTTGGGTCACATACGGGTCCATCTCCACCCACGGAACCAAGCACACAAGGGTTGCTCCATAATGGAAATCTGCATCTTCTCTAAAATCCACCCACAACCAATCCCTTCGAGATCCCAGGGAAAACAACACACACAGAGGAAATTGTTACACAACCAGCCAACCCAGGTCAGAGACATGTCTCCCTCTTACAAGAGAAGCGACGGTTTGCTTTCTTGGTGTCAGGGTGGGATTAATATCACAGCAGAAATCAGCTTTGTCTGAAACAGCTCTAATTGAACAGATGAACACATTCATCTCCAGGCCTGCCTGTCACCTGTCACTCCGTCCCTGGGGCTGCCCTTATTTCAGGGTCTCTACTGGGTGTGTGACTTGGAATAGAGAGAAAGATGGCAACTGTGGGTTATGCTTCTTTGAGTCAGAGCCGCTCTGCCAGCCCAGAGAGACAGATGTCTTTTCCTCCCTTGCCGGGGGGCCTGTGATTGAACGTCTGACAAGTTTGAAAGCACAAAGATTACAGAAGATAACACGCCACCACCATCACCCTGAGGACTTGAACCATGGCTTTGACTCAGGTTTACTCTGAGAAAAGCCAGGGTCTAGAGAAGCTGTTGGGAGACAGGAGGAGCGGGCACCCGCCTGCTCTCCTGGAGGACAGACTCAATCATTCTTGTTTGCAAAGCTGGGTTCAGCTCTTGCAACGAGGAGCCGGGCACCTAACGGGGAAACACAGACACGGGTTCAGAATAGCGCTTTTGCAGGCTCCTTATTGCTCCAATAACTAGGTGCCGAGAGCCTGCTGCTTGCCACACGTGGCTCCGTGAGAGGCTGTGCCCCTGTACTTTTATTTCGTGTGTCTGAGTCCCCGGCCCCAGGAGCCTAACCTGCTGCTGTCCACGCAGCGTGCACTGTGGTTAATATGCTGCCTGCTCCCAACAGCACCACCCTCTCCCCAGTCCAAGGGAGGGCGAGTCTGGGAAACTTCGGAGCCTCGATAAGAACATCATCATTTCACAGACAGAAGAGCTTAACCATGAATCCCGTCGTGCCCATTCAGCATCAAGACACTCTCCAGCCTTTCACCCCAACTGGGTCACGTATGGGACCGCTGACTCCTTTCTTCCTCAACGTATAAGCCTGAGTCTTGTGTGTCAACGCCCATCCCCTGAGGTTATAGCCAAGCTTTTCCCAGGGCGGATAATTCAGGTGCGCATCTTCCATTTGCCCAACTCCTGTCAAAGACGCCTTAGGTCCTGCTCTATCGCTTCTTAGATGTTTCTTATGTTCTGTGGGGATCTTGCATAGGTCCTACAGAGTCCGGTTCAGTGGGTCTGGGGTGGGGCCTGAGCTTCTGCCTCCTGTGAGAACACTGTTGCTATAGTCTAAGGACCACACTCTGAGTAGCAAGATGGCTGACCAGTAGAATGGTCTTCGTGCGACCGTCACGGTTTTAGCACTGAAAATCCTGTGTTCTGTGGCTGAGAAACCCCTCAGTCCCGGGCAAATCAGGATGGTCAGTCACCGTACATCTTAAATCTCGAGCATTCCCAGAGTAGAGAGCAGCCATATCTGGCAACGATCGTTCACTAAACGCGCTCATGTTCGGTGAGCTGCGGTGGCCATGGGAACACCGAGGACGCGGTGGGGGCAGTGAAGAGTCCTGCTGAGTGCTGTGGGCTGCGGCTGCCACTCGTAAGGGAGCTCCCGGTCCTTCGGAGGAGCGGGATGGGCAATGATTTGGGGGCCAGGAGAACTGGCTTCCCGTTCTGGTTCTGCTACTAACTAGGGAGAATTTCTTAACCTCTGATCTTTTTTTTTTTTTTTTTAAAGATTTTATCAAAGAGAGGGAGAGAGAGCACAAGCATGGGGGGCAGCAGGCAGAGGGAGAAGCATGCTCCCCACTGAGCGTGATTCCAGGACTCTGGGATCATGACCTGAGCTGAAGGCAGACACTTAACCAACTGAGCCACCCAGGCGTCCCCCTCTGATCCTTTTCTATAAAATAGAGGCTGACAATATCTGCCTCACGATGCTGGCATGAAGAGCTAACATATGCATAAGCCCTAAGCCCAGAAATAAAGGAAAAGAAAAGAAAAGAAAAGAAAAGAAAAGAAAAGAAAAGAAAAGAAAAGAAAAGAAAAGGAAAAGAAAAGAAAAATATCTTTAAATCCCACCAATGCTTTCATCATCGTTAACTGACTCATCTTTTGCACGCCCTGCCTCAGTGATACTGTGCTTATTAATGATATGCAGGGTAAATCGGCCAAGACAGTGGAGAAAGGAAACAAGACTTTTAACTCTACGTACCCAGGAAGGAGCCATTCACCCCCAGAGGGCCTAAAAGGGGCGAGGGAATGAGCTGGTCAGCATGGCTGGGTTGGCCTTCTCCACTAATGAAGCTAAAAGTTCAGATTATGCTGGAAGGAAAAGCCACATGTTCCCCAAATTATTACAGTACATGGAAAATAAATCACCAAAGTGTAAAAGGCCTGAACAGCTCCAGGCTCCCCACCACCAGATGTAAAGCAGAGCATTTTCGGGGTGTCTCGCCACCTCCCACCTATGGACCTGCTCACCACACAGCTCTGACCATCCCCTTCCAAAGAGAGGACATAGGTCCTTTTCGGGAGCAGCTGAGTGTGGTCGGCCCCCCAGGGGGTAGGGTTTGGAGGCATGCTGGACAGGCCACTCTACCTGCAAATATTTCCACCACCTTCTGTTCCACACCTAAGATGACCCTTTCCTTGTTGGGATCTTTTTGATGATAACGAATCCTCATTAAAGACACTCTGGAAAGAGGTCACATCTTTACTTTTATCAGCTCACATTTTACATTCATTAACTTTTTCATTCCTAAGTTTGTTCGCTCATTCATCCATTTTCCAAGTATCGACTGAGTGCCAGCCACCGGGCTTGGTATCGCAGACAGTACGATAGCGTCCCCTGTTCGCCATCCCACAGCACGACGGAGAGCCCCCGACTACCATATGACGTGGCGTAGCTGCTCCAATGAGGGCAACGAGGTGCCATGGGAGTGCAGACGGGCGAGCCACGCTCTCTGCCTGGGACAATCCGGGGAGCCTTTGCGGATGAGACGATGGTGGAGCCTGTGGTCTAGAAGGGCAGGTGGGCGCCAAGCAGAGGGAAAGGGGTGCAGAGGCAGCCGGGCAAAGGGAAACGTGCGGCCGACGGCATGGAGGTGCTGACCAGCAAGGTGTGAGGCCCGAGGGTGGCCCAGGGCACAGTGCCATTAGCTTAGGACCCGTGGACAGCAGAACCTCTCAGGAGGGCTTCTTTGCGGAGGGTGTGGGTGTGAATTTGGAGACGGGGGATGGGGAAAGGAAGGAAAGAGGTACACACCAACGATGAGCTTTACAGAGTTCACGCTTGTGTTGTCTTTTTCTCTATCTTTCTGTGTGTTTGTCCCTGTCTCTCCGTCTCTGTCTCTATGTGTGTTTCTCTCTCTGTCTTCTTTCTCTCTGTGTCTCTCTGTGTCTCTCTGTTTCTCTGTCTTCATTTTGTCTCTATCTTTCTATGTTTCTGCCTCTGTGTCTCTGTTTCTGTCTCTCCTTCTGTCCTCTCTGCATCGGTCTCTCTGTCTCTCTCTGTGTGTCTCTCTCTGTCTCTGTCTCTCCCTCTGTCTCATCTCTCTAAAACCGTCTCTCTCTCTGTATGCATGTCTCTCCCTCTGTGTCTCTCTGTCATTAAGTGCCAGATCTGAGAGCAGGACATATTGGGCCCAAAGAGAGAGAGAAAGAGCGAGGGGAAGGTCAGGCTAAGGTGGCAGGCATGTGAGGGGCTGTTGCTGGATTCCTCAGGGCTTGGCAAGCTGCAGGACTCCGGGAACAGGGAGTGAGAGGCAGTGGAGCAGAGAGGGTGGCTGTGGAGAGGTGGCCCCGTTTCCTCCTCTCCTCCTTTGCAGGGCGGAGAGGAAAAGGGGGGAGCCTGCCGCACTTGGCTATTGGCTGGGGCAGTCCGGGGGATGGAACTCCACCAGAGGGAAGCAGATGGAGAGCAGGCCTCGGCTGGAAACCCAGACTCTACCTGCCTGGCCCAGGGATCATTCTGAGTGGGAATTCTAGGTCTGCAGAAATCTGGGACACTCGGCTTCGCCCTGTTTAATGAAGAGGGATGTCACAGTCTCTGCTGTTCAGGTCAGTGGAAAAAACAGACATTTTGCTTCTCACCTTGAGGTTTTCCTGTCCTCCCAAATTTAAAAAGGAAATATAACTCAACACGTCTTGACTGTGGGTTTTGGGCGCACCACAGTCTAATTTTGGTCAGGACAAATGACTGCCTGAAAAGGGGAGAATGCAGGGACTTACGCCTCTCCTAAGGCCACATCCTCAAAGACCAGGTGTACCTTGGTCCCTGAGCGACCTCCTGTCTGTGCATCGCGACACAGATGCTAGCCATCTGTCTCTTCACTCCCGTCTTCCCCAGATCAGTGCTGAAGCAGGAGGCAGACAGCACATACAACAGAACACCTGACCTCTTAAGTCTCACCTTTCTGATCTGTAAAACGGGGATAATTCCTGCCTCACCGGCTGTTGTGAGGATACAAGAAATTACATGTACGGAAGTCCCTAGCACCATGCCAAGGACATAGCAGATATTCAATAAAACATGACTTGACACGGAAAGCAGAAATGAGGCATGCCGTGTTGGCCTGGCCGGGGCAGCCGGAGTTGGCCCAGGCATCCGGGAACATGCAGCGGGGAGGGCAGAGCCTGGGAGGAGGGTCCACGCCAACACACCGGCCCGGCAGCCTGCAGACACTCTGCCCAGCGGGGTAAGGAAGGGCACCTCTCGCCCAGGGCTCAGTGACACAAAACGTTACTCTCCCAGAGCAGTTGCGGGCAGTCAGTTGGGGCCCAGATGGAGTGTGTGCACCTCTTGGGGTCCCAGAGCTGGGCGACATTTCCCGAAGGACCTCCAGGAACTTGTCTGCGGGGCACAGGAGCAGCCGTGGCTGAATCTCTAAAGGCTGGCCTGGCTGACCTGGCGTCCGCTGACTTCAGGCTGAATGTGCCCATGTCGTCCCCATCCCCGTGCACTGACCCTCTCCCAGCAAGGATGCTCACGGTCAAAACCACAGCCATTTGTTTATTTTGTACCAAGCAAGGCACCGAGACTCCTTACATGCGTTACCTCATTTAACTGCCATGACAAACGTATGACGTTGTTATTAGAGGCAGGGACTAGGGAGAAAAGTAAGGCCGGAAAGTGAAGGTCACACAATCCCGAAGTGGGGGTCTGAGGACCCCGGGGCCCAGCTGCACTGCTGGTCCACATGGAAGTCTCCTCTGCTTCCCCCGCTCTTCCCTTGAAGAGTGATTAGAAATAATAGGAACTGTCACTGGAAGTAATGAGAAGTGACAGAGGCTGGGTTAGAGGCTCATGGCTCCAAGTCTGAACCACCCCGACAAACCGAAGCCTAAATTTAAACAACGGAGTCACAAAGCAATTTCCCCCTCTGAGAGTTGATTTCCCCGCCCTCCCACCAAGAAAAGGAAGACTACGGCAGGGGCTGAGTCTCTGCTCAATACAATGCATTTCTTTTGGAACAGGAAAGTCCCTCTCGGCTTGATCCCATTCGCTTTCCATGTGGACAAATACCAATTACAGCCCTGGGTGAGCAGACCGCCATTCTTCATTAAGAGATCCCAAGTCATCGATATATTTCTTTCTCTTTTTCTTTTCTTAACATCCCCTGAGGGATGCAGAAAGTGGAGGAAGCTATGTCGCTGGCAGGTTGTGATGAAGAATGAGACCGTAATTTTCAAAAGGCAAGGACATCGGGAGGTTCCATCCCTCCAGGAAGCACCTGGCTGAATGCCAAGGACACACACCACTTAAATATCCTTTCTGATGATGATGGGGGCGACCCATCAACCCACTAGCTGTTTACTTAGCACCAGCCTCCTGACTTGCAAGTGTGGTGAGGGGCAGAGGAACATCAGGCCCAGTCCCCGAAGACCTACAGAGAAGAAATACCCTATTTCCACAAGACGGCTCGTCATTAAGCTCCTTCTTCCTTGGGACTCCTAGAAAATCTTGGTACTTTCCTCGATGCTAGCTAGCACTTCCATCAATCTGTAATTCCCTGTTCAGGCATATGTCGCCCCCACTGGGCTGAGTGCTTAGATGGTAGAAACAGTGCCTTTCGTATTAATGGAGTCTCGGAGCCTAGGACCGGGCCTGAGCCACACAAGGCATCTCCCTTCCACGACTGTTTCGTGAGTCTGTGGATGAGGTAGAAATTGTGTACACGTGTAAGGGAGGCCGACGAGCAGCTGCCGTCCACGAAGCCGTGTGAGCTCAGAGACGCTGCTCTGTAAACACCAAGAGGCCAGTGGCTTAGCTTAGCTTTTCTATTTCTACGCCTTCCTCCGGCTCCTCTCTTTTCTCTTCCCCTGTCGCCTTTCCGACCAGAACTCTCCAGATCTCCCTTACTGCCGCCTCACTTCAGAAAAACCCATATTCCGCACTGAGTGGGGAACCATTCTAAAGATGGCTGTTGCCCCTTTTCTCTTCCCCGTGGCAGGAAGGAAACCGCTCTCTCCCCTGCTTTCTACTGAAACGAAGCAGCCTTCGAGCTTATCGCCCCCAGACTCTGGCTGCTGCTAGCTAGACACACAGCAATCAGCCGACTGTCACCAACAACATAAAGGTTGTTTGACTTCAGCATTCCTTCCCACTTCGGTCTATATGGTGCCAAAGGAAATAAACTTTTATTTTTCCAGAATCCAGACACTTAGGAAGTTCAGATAACTAGATTTTTTTTTTCTACAGTCTGCATTCTTTTGGGGCAGGGAGGTGGGGAGCAAAGACGTGAAAATTGCTGGAAACAGGAATTTACCTAGAAAAGCGACATATAGGGCAAGTCCAGGTCTCCCCCCCCCCCCCCCCCCCAGTCTCAGGACTGTGTGCTAATAAGGATAGCTCGTGAATCCGACCCCACAGCAGGACAAGGCCTCCACAATAACCTTGAGTACTACAAGAAGAGCTAGTAATCCCTGTAAGATATAGGCAGGAATTCTAAGTCATAAACAATAGTCATTAACCCAAACCAACCCGATTAATCATTTGAATGGGGTAGGGGAAGGGGGTAGGTGATAAATGTTCTCCCTGAGTTTTCCACCATGGGATTTATCATTTGGCATCCTATAAACAAAGTCTGTCTCTGCTTCTTGGTAACACAGAAGCCTTGATTTCAGAACTATGTCCCTCCTGGGAAATGAAAACCAAATGGTCTTTGGGATCTTAAGTGCTGGGATGGTGTCCTGGCTCAGCTGTTTACTAACAGGGTAACCTTGAGAAACTTACTTGATTTCTCTAAGCCTCAGTTTAGTTATCTGAAAAATGGCACCATAATGACATTTACCCTCAAAGGGTGATTTAAGGATGGGGTAAAGTATGTTAATATGCTTTGCAAATTGCTAAACCCCCGCAAATGTTAGACATGAATTCTATTGTCGGAATAATCCTACCCATATAATCCTCTCTCAGGTATGACAAATAACCTAATAATACACAATTCATATTTTAAAACCTAACCGCAACTTCAAAACCATGCGAGGAACTCATTAAACCGTACACTTAATAGGTGTACTTTATTATATGTGAATTATGTCTTAATTTTAAAAATTGAGGGAAATGCTTAATGCTTGCAAATCACACGTTAGGCCCTCTACACAGAAGTCTACCCAAGTGTCCATGCCTGGGCCTGCTATGTGGGTAGCTCTGCTTAGGATGAGGTCCTGCAGGTGAATATTTCAGTTACTAAACTTCGGGGGCATAGGTCTCTAATCATCCACCCTGACCTTCAGTGACGCTCCCTGGCTAGCAGGCTACAGTACCTTTCCACTACTGCTCTCTTCACATGAGGTAGCTGGCCCTTCTAGATTTATAATCATATACAACCAATCGTCATGAGTGGACGGTGCCTGAAAATAATCAGATAATCCTGGCAACACCCATGAGTTCCTAAACACAGCCACATCTAGACCAACCAGCAAATTCTCAGAATTAAAAAAAAAAAATCAGAAAATGTTAGTGGTATAAGGAAACAAAGAGATAACCTTAGTCTAATTATCTCATTTTACAGAGAAAGAAATTAAGGCTCAGGATAACCGAGCAAAGTTATGAAGGAGCTAGAGCTATTGGTTTAACCATTCTATTCCTTGCAGACACACAAAGACCTTTGGGACTTTGGGCATAATCCCCCTTTTCCTGAATACACCAGACATTCTACAAGGCACTGTAGAAGTTTCCAGGATTTCCACTTAGGATGGCTAAATTGAAATGTTACGACATCTGCCCTATTTTTCAGACAATTTCTCAACATAAAAACCAATGCCAATTACTCAGCATTTAGCTCGTGTAGCTGAAGCATCTCAAGAGCCATTGTGATCTTAGAGCTCAACGACATGAACCGAAAAGGAAGGAGAGACATTTCCTATCTCAAGAATGTGCGAAAGGACAGATTATGGAATTAGGGTTCTAGTCACGGTCCTTCTACGAAGCTAGCTGTTTAACTTCAGCCAAATCCCTCTGAACTTTGGTTCCTTCTTCATCATAAAAAAAGGGGTAGGAAAAAAAACGGGGGGGTAGGTTTAGATCAAGGATTTACTTGGGTAGGAAGGGCAACAGGAGGTCATTGAATCCCTAGAAGTTCTAGACAACATATATGTGTGTTTTTCTAAGAAGTGGTTTCGTGGTTTTCATCAGATTCTCAGTGGGGTCTGTGATTCCAAATTTTATAACCTTCGATTTTTGGATAGTCTTTTAGCTTTCCCCCAGTTCTGATAGTCGTTGACTCCACCTTTTAAGAATGTCTGTCTAGTTCATTACCATTAGGTACATTCATGAAATACACTCATCTATACACCGCCCAGCTGAGTACGAGACAAAAAGAGGATGAGACAAGGCATGAGCCTACTGGGAATGTATCGTTATTATGACCATCATCATTAATGTGGGAAGATGAAGGTAGAGCATGGAATCCTACTGAGACCTGTCACTGAACTACGGACCAATGGACTATGCAGTCAAGCCTTTCTCAAACTCATTTTCTGGGAAACAAATCTCCTTCCCCACCCTGGCAGAAATTCCAGTGAAGAAGTCTATTGTGAATCTGGTAATAATGAACTTGCCATAACAAAATAAGTTAAGGTAACAAATATATTATCTGGTCCCTGTCCATGTAATGTTCTGTGCATAAAATTTTTTTAAGTGGTACTCGTCCTGTTTGCATTAATGGACAAGAAAGCCCCAAAGAAACTTGAGTTAAAACTGGGCTCCTCAAGGGGCCCCTGGGTGGTGCAGTCAGTTAAGCATCAAATTCTTGGTTTTGGCTCAAATTAAAATCTCAGGGTCATGAGATCCAGCCCCGTGTGGGGCTCCACGCTCAGCATGGAGTCTGCTTGCGAGTCTCTCTCCCTCCCATTTGTGCGTGCTCACTCACTCTCTCTCTCTCTCAAATCAATCAATCAAACACACACACACACACACACACACACACACACACACAACTGGCTTCCTCACAATTCTGTCATTCCACAGAGTAATAATCCTCCCCAACTTTCACCTCTCTTGAACTTAAGTGTTCCAAATGTTTCAAAAATCCGATTATCTTAACAAATAGCCCACAGCTTTCGGTCTACACAAGGCACAGAAGGTGGTATACAGTTGAATGAGTCAGGACCCTGTCTGCATGGAGCCTGGGTTCTCACTAGGGCATGAGACAAGCATTTGGATCACCATCACGCGAAGCCACATAACAGAAAGGCTACTGTGATTCAAAAGATGGAAAGTACACCCTGGGTGGGAGGAATCATGGACGGGCATATGAAGAGAGTGGAATTTGGGGTGAGGTCTGGAGGGTGAACACGATTTTGACCTGCAGGGGCAGAGTGTAAGAGGGCATCTTTGGTGGAGGGATTATCATAAACAAAAGCATAGAATCAGAAAGAAGCATGGGGCATGTTTAAGGCACAGGAAAGAATCCCGATTCCCTGCTGAGTCGCCTGGGGTGGGAGGAGAGGAGTTGTGATGGACACTGTGTGACATCTTTAACGTGAGAATGAAGTGTTTGTACTCAGTGTTATAAGCAATGGAGATTTCCAAAGGTTTTTGAAGGCAGGGACTAAGGTCAAAGAATTATAGAAATTTTGAATTAAAGGTCTCCTCACCTCTGTTTTAGGGACAAGAGTCAGAACAAGAACCCAGAAAGTTTACCGGATTCCTAAGTCCAAATTCCTTGCATTATACCAGCTGCCTCACAAGGTCACTCTGGTAGCAGTGTGTAGGATGGAGAAGAGAATTCAGGCAGGAAACCAATATGGCAGCCATTATGGGAGTCTAAGTGAGAATTTAAGGTGGAATAATGAGGACCTGAGCATGCGGGGTGGCAGGTGGTCAGAGGAGAGGGACTGGGGTTGGGGGAGCCCATGAAGTATCCCTTTTCTTTCCTCCATGGAACTCAGAGCATTACTTGTTCATTCACATTAGAGAGGTGTGGCATTTGATTTCACTCACTGGCAGGTCCAGAAAGCATGAAGTCAACTGGCCTACCCTCGCTCAGATTATGAACTCTTAGCCCTCCCAACTCCCCTTTAATACTGTGCATTCTCTAGAAAAAAAGAGGCCAGAAATCATGTCAGCAGTGATCATAAGCAGCCCTGGAACTACTCCTTTAAGGAATAGAAGTAGACGATTTTAGGATTCAGACAACTCTGAGGATTTTCTTTCTGGCTTTGCTAGAGTGCCAGGCATTCCATGGCTCAAAACCACTTAGCAAATAAGCTTCATCCAGCCCACGGGAGTGCTTCCCTAGGGGCTTCTGACCCGTGAAGGAATGTCAGGCCTCGAGGGGTCCCTTAGAGTGTTTTTCCCCTCAGTGGCTGGTCTCTGGACCACCAGCATCACTCAGGTCTCCTGTCTTGTCCCTCTTCCAGACCCCTCAGCTCATCAACTCTGTGACTTTGTACTTGAACTGGGATGTCAGGAGTCTGAGTACGTCTGACAAAGAACACAGACGTGGCAAAAGCTGAACAGTAGGTGTGAACGACAAACATCGAGTTGTGCAGAATGCTAAGTCTGTAGTCTACTTTTTCTCTTCCACACGGCCTTTCGTTTGCACTAATTTTATAAGGACAGAACCAACAAAGGAATCATGAGAGGGAGCTTCTAGGGTAACAAGACTATCGGCCCAACAGATTGTTTTCTTACCAGAGGAATGGTCATACACAACAGGCACTCAGTGAAGAGGGGACCGCGAATCAACATCTTTTGACGCTTGTTTTGTCAGCTCGTCTTTCTCATGAACTAAGAAGCTATTATCGAGTCCAGCCAGTGGATTTCAACTGACCGCGCGGGACAAAAGTCACTTTTCACTTTCCACTGTCAACTGTGCCCCAATGGTCCTGGTATAGAGCCGGGGTTCAACCACGCTTAGCTGAGTTTCCGATCCCTTCCCCAGACCCCTCCTTGAGGGCAGATTCACCCTGACATCTCACCCTCCAGGAAGAGGGCTAAACTGGATTTCACTCCAAAGAGCATCTGTAAGTCCTTCTGTAGTGACAGAAAGCTGCATACCGGGCGGTTTAGCAAGCAGTCTCTCGAGGCAAACAACCTACATTCAAATCCCATCTCTGTTAATCATGAGCTTGTGGCCTTGAGCAAGTTATCTGACCTCTTTACACCTTGATTTCTTCAGCTGTGAAGCGGGGAAAATAACCGTGCGTAGCCCATAGGATTGGCGTGAAGGGTAAATGAGTTAACAAGACAGTTCATATCAAGTGCTCAGCATAGGTACTGAAAGGATTCCAGCTGTTTTTAATAAGGGGGTTCTGAAGTTTGAGTCTAGTGAACATCTGGTGATCCACAGCTTAGGGGCAGAGGCCGGTAAAGGTGACAAAAGTGGCATCCAGCTATGCCAGCTGTGCACAGGAGCAGGACTGCAATACTTGGCCGGTATCGGAAGGAGCTGAGAAGGTACTGGCCCCACCTGCCCTACTTGAGCCAACAGTTTAGGCTAATCCACCCTTTTTATTCCTCCACCTGGGTGATGACCGACCTGACGCTGGCCTAGAAAGGCATGCTTGGGGCCTAGTCAGGTTGTAAGTTTAAAAACAAAAGAGAGAGAGCTCCAGAAATCCACGTCAGGGTGCTTTTTCAGTGCTTCCTCACTTTGGTGTGGAGGGGTTTTCTAGACATCAGGCCCTGTCACACCCCTGGTGTTTCAGGCTGTCAGAGCTACAAGGGATCTCGGAACCATCTAATTTGCTTGCTTTGGAGCTAAGCAAACGGAAGGCTCGGGGAGTGAGTTGTCCAGGATCACCGAGCTGGTCAGCTCAAAACCAGGGCTCGTTCTCAGGAGGTCTGGTGTCCTGGGCCATGTTCACTCGACTACACCCAACTGGCTTTGGTCTTCTGAACCCTGGCTAACTTTACATCCTGTCCCCAGGGAGCCCCCCACGCTGGTGCCTCTCATGGCTTTTCTCAGGCTCTCCTGCCTGCCTCCACCGCCCCTGGCGCGCCTCAGACACCCCTGGGCTTCCTGCCGGTTCTTGTCCACGCACATCCTCGATGCTATTGTCTTGCCCTGTCCTGCAAACCTGCCTGCTTCCAGCCCAAGTGAGAATGTGCCCCAGGGCCCCTGAGCTTTCAGGAGTCCCGCGTGGGTGACACCCACGTGGGCACCCCGAAAGCTCTTCCCTTTGCCCCAGAACCTGTTTCTCTCTGTCCTTCTCTTCCACTCCATTTTTTTGTCTTCCTGACACTCCGCCGCTCCACCTCCCTCAGTCTTGCGCTTCTGCTTCATATTCCCGTTCCCCTCTTTCCTCTCGAGCTCCCAACCCCTCCGGCTTCTCCCTCTTCTTGCCCTGCCTGGGTCATTTCCCCGGGTCCCGGTCCTGCCTGCGCTCTGGCCTTTCCCGTCCCCACCTTTCGGTCTCCTCCGTCTCTTCCTCCCTTCCCTCGCGCCTCCCCTCCAACACATCTGTTTCTAATCTGAGCCCTCGAGGCGTCTGTTTGAAACAAAAAAGCTCCCCCCACCCTCAGGAACCTGGCACAGAAATTCCTGAAGAAACCTTCCTCCCTCCCCCAATTCTCCCATTTCCCCCAGATACTCCCGAAACTAAACACCAGCCCCCCCACCCCGCCAACCCCTCCACCCCAGACGGTTCGCGGCCCAAGTCCACCAGGAAACACCCCCAGCCCCCAGGCTGCTCCCGGGCCCAGATGTGTGCGGCGTTGTCGATGGCCGCCTGGGCGGGCCTCGGCTGCCAGATGTGCGCCTCCGGAGCGCCAAGCAGGCACCGAGCCGCCCGCTCTCCCCGGGGAAGGGCGTTCGGAGCCCGGGGCCGCCCGGCGGGTCTCCCGCGCTCGCGAGCACTCACCTAGCCAGAGGAGGAGGAGGGGGCGGCTCATCCCGATGCCCGGGTGCGGGCACCTCCCCGCTCAGCCGCTGCTGGGCTCCGGGGCGGCGGGGCGCAGCCGACGGACCTCGGACAAGCTGGGCGCGGCGCCTCGGGGTGCGCGCGGGGCGGCTGCGGCCATGTGCCGGCGCGGGAGCCCGCCCCGCGCCCAGTCCCCGCGCCCCCCGCCCCCCGGCGCAGAGGGGGCTTCCAGCGCTCGCCCCGCAGCTCGCGCCCAGACGGGAGCGGAGACCAGGGTCGGGGAGGGAAGGGCCAGGCGGAAAGACGCTACCGCTTCGCGGAACACTTTTCCCTGTTTGGAAAGAAAAAGAAGTGAAGAAAGAGAGAAGGGTAAAAAAAAAAAAAAAAAAGAGTGAGCTGGAACCACATGGTCGCCTCCCACCGGCAGCCCCTCCCTCGCCCCCCCCCGCGCCCCCGCCCCCGCCCGCCCTGGCAGCGCTGGGCCCGCCGCCTGGCCCGCGGGCCGGGAGGGCAGGGGGCCGGGCCGCACCGGCTGGAGCGGAGGAGCGCGGACACGGCGGCCACGAGCCGAGGGCCGAGGCCTTGCCGGGCTTCTCCGTCTCGGTTCCCACTTGGTCCCTCTCTCTACTTCTCTCCCGCATCTCGTTTTCTCGCCCGCCCACCGCCCCGCTCACCCTCTCTGCTTCCACTTCTCTCACGGATCTGCCCTCCCTCCCGCCCCCACCTCCCCTCTCTCCCCATTTCTCTCCCATTTACATTCTTCTGGCTTCTCCTCTCTCACCTCCTCCCTCCTCTCCCTTCTTCCCTCAATCCTTCTCTCCTCTCCTCTCTGCGCTCCCTGTCTGGTTTTGTCATAGGAAACCACAGGCTGACCAGAAGGACGATTTGGCGTGGAGGGGACTGCTAAGACCTAGCAGCCGTCCGCTTGTTGCTCTCCTGGCTTTCCTGCCCGTTCTGGCATCCCAGCCACCGTTTGCCTGGCCTTCCCTTGGCCTTTCGCGCTGGCTCTTTCTCCTTCTGCTGTCACTAGTCACAGCAACCCATCCTCAGATCCAGATCCG
Organism: Ursus maritimus; assembly: GCF_017311325.1. NCBI lineage: Eukaryota > Metazoa > Chordata > Mammalia > Carnivora > Ursidae > Ursus > Ursus maritimus. The sequence continues at coordinate 45,323,655 of NW_024424008.1, read as the reverse complement.
GGCAGAGCTAAGCTAGCCTTCACCCCCGGGGAGTGGGGACCCCGGAACTGTGTGGAACCGGTCCCCTAGGAAGCACTGGAGCAAACGGCACTGCACGTGGCGCTGGCCAAAATATGCATCACTCCCTTCCAGAAGGAAAAGGCAGAAGGCATGGAATTCCCTCTGCGCGGGGGAGGGCTGCGCTCTGGGGCTCCAGGGACCTGGCCTCTAGGCCCTCCAGGGACCTAGGGCGGGGGTGGGGGGGGGCGGGCGTCCGAGCCCTCCCTGGTGGGGCTCTGAGGTCTGTCCTTGAGGACCCTGAAGCGGGGAGTGAGCAGGGACTAGAGAAGCAAAGGACGGTAAAGCCACGCTCAGGTCTCCACTGCCTGGGGCTCATGCAATGCACGCCTGTCCTGGACTCTCGGAAATTCTGGACCTGCACTCTCTGGTTTGCAGACTCTGGATGTCCCTGGTGCTGTGGCTTTTCCTTCAGCCGCACTGAAGCATGAGGAATGGCTCACCTTTAGCCTCGCCCATGTCTGTCATTGGGAGCTGGGGCCAGCGCTCTGAGAAGTGGTGATGCTGTAGGAGGGATGAACCTTACAGGCCTGGCTGGCTACCAGATCACACATTGGCCCCATTTTTTCCAGTCCTCTTTCTAGGGGGTCTTAGATCCCAGGAGCTGTATAGTCCTCTCTAGTCTTTCTGGTTTTAATGAAAACCAACCCGTTTCATAGATGAGGAAAACAGAGGTATGGGACTCTCACAAAGTCACTCAGAAAGGATGGCAAAAGCAGGGGCTGTTTGTAGGGGCTTTGGGATCAGCTGTAAGTTGCTTTAGAATTCCAACATTTATTCATTCCATCCCCCCTTCTTCAGTAACTACTTTTTATGCATCTACTCTGAGCCAGCTGCTTTTTTTAGGTGGTGAGGACACAAAGTGAATAGAGCTTGGTTATTGCCATTTTTTTGATATTTGGAATGAATATGTCAAGGCAACAACTACAGATTAGGAATTATATTAATTATTTAACATTTATCTTTGCATTTAATTCTTATAACAATGCTAAGGGATAGGCATTTTTAGTTCCATTTTAAAGAGGAGGAAACCATAACCTAAAGAGATTAATATCTTGCTGCAGGTCACAAAATAGTAAAACCCCCCTCTTCAGGGCACCTGGGTGGCTCAGTATGTTAAGCATCTGCCCTCGGCTCAAGTCATGATCCCAGGGTCCTGGGATGGAGCCCCTGGTCTGGCTCCCTGCTCAGCAGGGAGTCTGCTTCTCCCACTCCCTTGCCCAGCTAGTGCTTTCTCTCCCGTTCCCCCCCTCTCAAATAAATAAATAAATTAATTAATTAAATTAAATCCTCTCTTCTACTAATATTCTAATTTAATGTTTTAAAATATTATTTTTTATATTATAAAAGATTTAAAAGCTCTGAGTATTTTTGTTTTCCATTTTATACTTCTTGTCTAATAGGGGAAATCGAAATATTCACAACTATAATTCACATGTGAATGTGTTGAAAAAATGTTTGTTCTTCTTAAAGGCTGAGGAGGGTGGGAGGGAAAATATATAGAGAAGGTGACTTTTTGTTATTCCTGCTTTAAAGTTTTATTAAGTAGTTTGCATAATTTCAGACTTACAGAAAAGTTGCAAAAATAGTACAAAAAGTTCTTGGATACTCTTCACCCGGACCCCTCCTTTTTATTTCTAAAGGAGATATTTTTGCAAAAGTTTTAAAGCCCCATCTTTAATCCTCCTAATACTGTGACCTTTCTCCTGAACTGGGTGACACCATTTATTGCTTGAGGGTTGGTGTGCACAGGAGGACAGGTGTCTGTGGGTGTGAGCAGGTGTGTGTTTAAACCTACATGGCTCAAGCTGAAGGTAACAAGGCTTCACTCCAAGTCATCAGTCATCAGCATAGGAAGTGGGTTGACTAGGCTGAGATTAGGTCATAAACAATTGGTTTTCCCAGGTCCAGAGTCTTAGAACCAGTAGATATTTGCCATATGTTCTTTGGAAAGAGTCTTTGCATCCCTGAAGTTGACTGTCCCTCTCTCTGAAGCCTCTTTTCTGTTATCCTGCGTCTGTGGGCCAAAGACGAGAGTGTGTCAGGATGGCTCATAACTCAGCAGCCCCTTTCCTACCTACACTATGTCCCACACTGACCGGGCTGGGTGCCCTGGGAATCCAAAGAGGTATGTGGCAGTCCTTACCCTAAATGGACCTCTCCATCCAGTGGGAGAGAAAACGTCAACATGCGAAAGTTTTCAACAACAATACAAGAAAGTTATGCAGTTAAGTGCCTGAGTCAATTATCCTGACAGTAAGAAACACTGCGAATTCTCAGAAAGGAGGGCACACTGTAGGCTGGGTGGTTGTGAAGTTTCCTTGGGAAAACAAGGCTTGAATCAAGCCTTGGGGGATGAATAGAATCTCATTAAGTGAGAGGACCTGGGGAGGACCGTTGGTGGGCATTTCTGGACAATGATGTAGAAATAGAAATAGTTTGATGTGTTCAGGGGGCATCGAATGAAATGAAGTACATGAAATGAAAAATTTGTGTTGGGGAAAAATGCCCCGGAACAGTTAGCCTGAGGCAAAAATGGTGGAGTCCTGAATGTGAAGCAGAAGATTCTGGAAACTATTCTGCAGCTTCTCCAGACTCCTTGAAAAAATTTTAGCAGAGGGGACTTTGATGAAACCCATATTTTAGGAAATATAAATTGGCAGCTTTTGCCTAGAGATGACCCCAATGTTTGGCCAAGGGTGGAGGGTTTTAGCACCCCTTTCATATCCATCAGACTTCCTCCCCACATGCTTTATTGATGACAGTTAGCATTTTCCTTTTCCTTTTTTTTTTTTAAGATTTTATTTATTTATTTGAAAGACAGAGAGAAAGCATGAGCAAGCATTTGGGGGGGGGTGTGGAAAAGAGGGAGAGGGAGAAGCAGATACCTTGCTGAGCAGGGAGCCAGACCAGGGACTCCATCCCAGGATCTCAGGATCATGACCTGAGCCAAAAGCAGATGCTTAACCTCACCACCAAGGCGCCCCTTGATGTGTTCTAAAGTGATACGCACATGCAGCTTCAAGACAAGTCCCTTATCCCCCCCGCCAACTCTATGGGGAGCCAAGAGTGCCACCCTACAACCTCTTTTGTACATGAATTTTCCAGCCACCACAGGGTGCAGGAAACATTAAACAAAAAACGTGAGGCAGAGGAACTGGATAGAACTGGTTGCATCACATGGGGAGAAGACATGAGGGTGGTGAAACAAACATAGGAGATATTTGGAAGAAAGATTACACAGGTCATAGCCCACCATCATTGTGGGTCATTGTGGGTAGGAGAGGAGGTGGAAGGCAAAAGAGGCACCAAAGATAATTATAAGTGCTCTCATATATTGTTATATATGCTAAGAGTAATAGCATTTGTTCATTGATCTCCTGGTATATTCCAGGGCTTAGAAACATTATCAATAAGCCTCATAATACCATAATACAATGAGGAAACTAAGGTTTAGGGAGAGTGAATTAATAACTTATTGTTCCATGGTTAGTAAGTGACTGAGGCAGGATGTAAAGTCAGAAGATTGAAAGCCCTTGTACCTCACTGTCCTTTGATGGTACTACTAACAAACTAGGAAAGTCAAGTAAGTAAAGTCAAATTGTCAGGAAGGGAAAGATACCTTTGAGACACAGTAACTTTAAGGGGATGGTAGACCATCATTTATCTGTATATCCATCCCCTCATCCATGCATCCATCCATTTTTTTTCTATTTTTTCTTTCAATCAATAATTCGGGGGTGCCTGAGTGGCTCAGTCGGTTACGCATCTGCCTTCCAATCAGATCACCATCTCAGGGTCCTGGGATGGAGCCCTGTGTTGGACTCCCTGCGCAGGGGGGCATCAGCTTCTCCCTCTGCCCCTGCCCCTCCCCCTGCTCATGCTCACTCCTTCTCTCTCTCTCTCTCTCTCTCAAATAAAGAAATAAAAACTTAAAAAAAAATAATTCAGTAAATCTTTGTTGGGTACCTACTATGTGCCAAGCACAAGCAAAAGTTGTCCTTGCCTTCCAGATGCTTATGGTGAGTGAAGGAAGCTGGATATCGCAGAACGATCACGCAGTGCTGTGAGAAGGACTCTGAAAGGGCAAGTTCATGGAGCTGATAACAGGACCCCGAACCTAGGGTAGGAGATGTCAAGGAAGACCTCCCAGGGGAAGCCCTATAAACAGAGGGGGAGGGGAGCACAGTGAGGAAGAGAGAGATCTGTGCTGTTGCCTCTCTTCTCACAGGATGCCTGGGAACCAGGGACCACACTTCTTTTCATCCCTTTGAGCTCCAGTGTCCACCTGTGTCCAGTATCCGCCTGTGTCCAGTATCCACAGGCTCGGGACAGCATTGAGGAGAAGGCAGCTGGGGCATAATTGCTATATTCTGGGTTAGAGGCAAAAAGGTTCAGTTCTTAATGGCTTTGAGTAGGTCATCTGACTTCATCAAGACTTCCTTTCCTCTTTTCCTAACACTGTTCTGAGGGAGAAAGGAGATGACGAAGAAAGCGTCTTCCACAGTCTAGCGCAAGCTCAGTAAATGTTTGTTCCAACAAACTAAGTTGAGTTTATAGGATCCCATTCCCCACAGTAAGAAGGAGCCAACTTCTGTCTCATTTCCTTTTTCTACTAAAACAAGGTTATCTTTCTATGTTCTTTCCTGTCTTGCAAAGATAACTTCTTGACCTGGCTATTCAGGGTGTTGGATCTTTTTATGGCTGGACAGTGCGAGGCCCCAGCTGGCTTCCGGGGTCGGAGCTGGACAACTTTTCCTGAGGCTGTGCCTGGGGAACCCGGTGAGCTGGTGGAGGTTAGGCATAGGGACTTCTCACAAAGGTGGAGAAAGCAGCTCTTCTCCCCCCAGAGGGCCCGAGAGTGGGGGAGAGTTGCCGAGTGCTGGGCCCTGCTCCATCCCACACCATGAAAGGACAGTCCCCAGCTGTGATCCGGGTGGCCAGCTGAGGACGCAGGATGCACAGGCCTGTCCCTCGACCCCACTGGGGTTTGAAGGGGGCCAGTGGGAGAATCAAGAGCCAAGATGAAACACAGAGGTTTATGTGGCTGCTGAGCCTAAGGATTTAGAATCAGAGTCTTTGCTCCAAATGCCACCTTTTCCTCTGAGGTCAGCTATATCTGGGGTTTCCCAGACTCTCCCGACGTCCTACTTTCAATTCCTGCTAAAATCACACCCTCGGAGAGGCAGTTCAGACTTTGGAGGAAGACAGGCAGATTTTTTTCTTTTTAAGATTTTATTTTTTAGTAATCTCTACACCCAAGAAGGGTCTCAGACTTGTAACCCTGAGATCAAGAGTCACACGCTCTACAGACTAAGCTAGCCAGGTGCCCGAAGCCAGGCTGATTTCGAATTCTCACTGCTCTCCTTCCTGTGCCCAGCTTGGGCAAGTTTCTTAACCTCTCTCAGCCTACCTTAGTTCATCTGTAAGACTTCTCTTGTGGTTGTTCAGAAGATCCCATGAGGCTGTATGAGAAAGCACCTAGCACAGGGCACATTAGTGCCCAGCAAAAGGTAGCTCCCTTCTCCGTTCTCCTTTAATTAATGCAACAGTAAGTGCCCCAACTCCAGCCTACATTGTAACTGGATCTACTGGGGCCCCTTTCGCCTCTTGGGAAGATAGCAGCTCTTTCCTTTAAGGGTGAAGTCTTGCATTTCCTTAGAAAGACACAGCTAAAGGGGTATTTGTAGCTTTCTCCCTTCCTCACCTCATTCCCCATCTCTGAGTTGAGATCAAAATCAGAAGGCTTTTCTTTGGTTAATAATACTCAGAATTATCCACAAGACAAACTGTCCTAAAGAAACAAATGAAAAAGGAATAGATTAAGCACTATATTTCAGATCGTTGGCTCTGAAGGAGTATTAGAAGCATCCCCTCTAACTTGTTTATTTTATGAAAAGGACACAAGCTCAGAGAAGAATAGCAACTCGTCTAGGGCTACACGGGTAGTTGGTGGCATGCAAGTTAGAAGAGCCCCAGTCTGATTCCTAGACCACCGTCTCGTGCAGGCCTGCCATGATCCCATGGGCGACCAGACCTGTCTCTGGCTTCATTCTGCAGCCAGAGACCTAGGTGATTTTTCTGAGACCCCAGCAGCATGTTTCCCTCCGTGACATCTAAGCATATAGCAGAGAATGCGAACTGCCAAACCAGAAGACAGAAATAATTCATATCTTTCCAGCTGGGGAATAGTGACTTGCTATCCCCAGCTAGCATGAGCTCTCATGCACTTTTCATTCATTCAGGCCTAAAAGACGTGTTCCAGTCTGAAAGCCTGCATTAGTTCCCCCTCTGTGCAGCTGCTGTCTCCACTCTCAAGCCGGATGGGCCCATAGAGTTCCTGTTGGTTGAACTTCCCCATTTTGCAGACTTAGCCCCAGCCCAGGGATGTGCTCTCTCAGGGTCACACTCAAGTTAGAGGCAGAGCCAAGCTTGAGGCCAGTTGCCTAGCGACCAGCCCCGTTGCTTTCCAGCAGTGTGGAAGATTACCATACAGCCTCTTCCTAAAAGGTCAGGAATGAGAACAGAAAAACCCATGGTGTCTGCTGGCAGGAACAGGTGTGATAGGGCCCAGGGAAGAGCTGGGGCTTTTTTTTCTTTCTTTCTTTTTTTCTAGAAATGGACGAGGCTGTCAAAGCCACAGTGTAAAGGTGAGGACGATATATGTGAGACCTGAATATGCCCCCGATGTCGTGTGGGGAACTCCTAGTTTTGTGGGCTGAGAAGCTGAGAGCTGTCCACAGCTGTGAGCAGCTGCTCAGTGGCAAGACTGAGGTCTGTGGTGGCCAGGCTGAGGGGACAGGCGGCGAGGAGAAACATCTCCCACCTTCCCAATTACCACACGCCCACAAGCACATGACACACGTCACTGTCTTGCAGCCTCTTGCTTTGTCTGGCATCTCTCCTGACTATACTGTTCCCAGGAGCAGGGGTGAGGACTAGGACAGCTGTGGCCGGACACGGCCCTCTGAGAGGCAGTGGAGGGCGGCAGATAGAGCCTGAGGTGTGACGTCAGGAGACCAGGATTGCAGCAGACTTGGCTTTACTGAGTTACCTTGAGCAAATGATTTAACCGGAGCGTTAGTTTTTTGTCTGAAGAAAACAGGGCCACTGGTGCTTTGTAAACTCTTAAGTTCTTGATGAATGTGAGGTAAATATTATTAAGAGTGTCAACGGTAGGAATTGAAATGACCTAATGTGAGTTGGTCCTTCTTCTCTGTGCCCCCTGTTCCCCATTGGGGTAGAGCATCAGTTGATCCAGGAGTGTTTAATGTGAACCCATGACAGACACAATGGGGCCCATAGAGGAAGCAGAACCCGGCCACAGGACTCAGGGTGAGGCTTCTCCTCTCTGCCTTCCCCGAGGATGTGCGCGGCACAAAGACAGGTTCACTGGATCACCCAGCCCCATTCTCAACGCTCCTCCACTAAAGAGGCTAAAAAATCAAGACACTGCCCCTGCCTCCCTTGCTCTAGGAAAGGCCAGTTTTGGCCAATATGTCAGGTGTAAGAGAAGTTTGCTAGGGAGTTTTTGGTAAATATTTGCTTTATACTATGTGCAAACCAGAAATGGACTTTGCCTCTAAGGGGCATCCAGTTTCAAGGGGGAATGTATAGTGTGTGTGTGTGTTTTTTTTAAGTCATCTCTATACCCAACATGGGGTTCAGACTTAAAATCCGGAGATCAGAGTTGGTGTGCTCTAACTGAGCCAGGCAGGTGTCCCTAATGTGGTCTTAAATAACCAGGAACCTAGGATAAAATATAGCCTTTGGGGGCGCCTGGGTGGCTCAGTCAGTTGGGCATCTGCCTGCAGCTCAGGGCATGATCCCAGAGTCCTAGGATCGAGACCCATATGGGGCTCCCTGCTCAGCGGGGAGTCCGCTTCTCCCTCTGCCCCTCACCCCACTCATGCTCTACTTCTCACACAAAGAAATAAAATCTTTAAAAAAAATTTTTTTATGTAGCCTTTGGCCTGAGACAGACATAAGTGAAGAGCTGCAGAATTTAAAAGGAGGAAACTATTATCTTGTCCTGCGTAGTCATCAGGGACTGCTTCGTGGAGGAGGTGGCATTTGAAGTGGGTATAACTTGAACACCCAAGGTAGGGCGAATCAGACATGGCTCCCAGTCCCAAACTCACCAGCCCCGAGCTTCCCCACTATTCTGAACCACATTAGAGGGAATCCAACCGTTCTTGCCAGGCGGAGAAATTATAACTCTGGACATAATCAGATATTACATCTTGTACTCACAGAGCACTTTCTTCAAAGTCCTTTAAAGATACCATCTAACTCATCCCTCCAAAGTGGGCAGGGGTGGATAAACAATAAAGAAAGAACTCACAGACATGAAGTGAGGTCTCAAGATTCTAGAGTTGTTTGGAAGATGAGACTGCTGATCCCCTAGGTCATGTCAGCTTTCTTGGAACTCTCCACCTCCATGTAGATACATACCCTCGCCCATGTGTGCACGCACACAGACCCTCCAGTCAGAGGAGGGGGGCTTTACCCAATGTAAATGCATCATACAATGAATTCTCATGCACAGTGAAGGAGATGAAATTCCTATGAGGGGGCTCTGTGCTTCGGGTTGGTTCATTATCCCTAAAAGCAAGTCATGGGTGTGCCCAAGTCTTTCCAGTGCTTTCCCTGGTGGCCAGTGAATGCTTTCGTGAGATTTCTGGCTGGGCTTAGGGCTGGCATGTCAAGTAGAAGCTAACCTGGTTTCCCTAGGACCATTCTTTAACCCCTCTGAAAAACCTGACCTGGATAACCAGGATGTTTAAAACTCATCCATCTATACCCTCAATAGGATGGCTCACATAAAACAAACTAGCAAACCAAAAACAATAACAAATAAAAGGAAATAACAAAGGAGGACGAGGATGTGGAGAGATTAAGACCCGTGTGCACTGCAGGTGGAGATAGAAAATGGCACAGCTGCTGTGGAAAACAGTATGATGATTCCTCAAAAAAGTTAAACATGGAATTACCACATGGCCCAGGGATTTCACGTGTGGATGTAGTCTCAAAAGAATTGAAGACAGGAAACCCAGAAAGTATTTGCACACCCGTGTTCATAACAGCATCATTCAGAGTAGCCAAAATGTGGAAACAACCCCAGTGACCCAAGTGTTCACCGACAGATGAAGCAGATGAATCCACAAACAAAACGTGGCACAGACACACAATGGAATATTACTCAGCCTTTACAACGAAGGAAATTCTGTCACATGCTATAACATGAACGAACCTTAAGGACATTGTGCTAAATGACATAAGCCAGTCACAAAAAGACGAATACTGTATGATTCCACTTATATAAAGGACATAGTGTGGTCAAATTTATTTATTTATTTATTTATTTACTTACTTACTTATTTATTTATCAGAGAGAGGAAGCACGAGTGAGCCGCACCTGCAGGGGGAGTGGCAGGCCAAGGGAGAGCGAGGAGCAGGCTCCCCCTGAGCAGGGAGGCTGAAGCGGAGCTCGATTCCAGGACCCTGGGATCATGACCTGAGCCAAAGGCAGGTGCTTCACTGAGCCACCCAGGCATCCCGTGCAGTCAAATTTAGACAGACAGAAAACAGAGTGGGAATTTTCAGGGGGCTGGGGGCAGGAATGAGGAGTTGGTGTTTAATGGGTACGAGTGTCAGCTTTACCAGATAGAAAGATTTCCGGAGATGGGTGGTGGTGGTGGTTGCCTAATGATTTGAATATGCTTTTTAAAAATTTAATATGCTTTTAAAATTTTTTTTAATTTATTTGTTTGTCAGAGAGAGAGAAAGATCACAAGCAGGGAGAGCAACAGGGAAAGGGAGAAGCAGGCTGCCAGCTGAGGAAGGAGCCTAACGTGGGGCTCAATCCCAGGACCCTGGGATCATGACCTGAGCCAAAGGCAGATGCTTAACCGACTGAGCCACCCAGGTGTCCCAATTCGAATATACTTAATGCCACTGAACTGCACACTTAAATATGGCTAAGATGATAAATTTAATGTTACATGTATTCTACCACAATAAGAAAAAGTATTCCTCTACAACATCACTTCCTTTCAAAAACAAAACAAAACAAAACAAAACTATTCCAAAACTGTCCAGAGCAGGTGGGACCTAGCCTATCTTTTGGAGATCATTATAGAATTCAAATTGCTAAATCTTGAATTGGAAAGCCCAGATTCAAATCTTAATTATCCTGCTTGTTAGCTGTTGGATCTTGCTCTTACTGAGCCTTACTTTCCTGTCTTTGGTCAAATATAATATCAATTTTGACTACTTCACCAGGCAGATGTGAAGATTCAATGACATAATTTATGTGCATGTAGTTAGCAAACCACAGAACTCTAAACAAATACAAGAGATTTTTCCAGAGAACAATGAGGTTCTCTCTGGGGCCTACTGTAATATTTTCCAGCTTTTCTTGCCAAAACGTTCCTTCAATCACACCTACATTCCTTCTAATGCAGCTTCAGCCAGTTTGGAAATAGTCTTTCCATTGGGACATTTCCAAATTCCCGTTTAGAGATCCTTCCATCTCGCAGGTGTCAAAGGGGACACCAGGAACTGTAAGCAGAACCATTTGGAACCACTAACTCTTTGGGCCAAGGACAGAGTTCTTCTCCAGGTTCGGTTTGATTTGCAAATTTCTGGCTGTCATAGCAACCCCAAAAGCAAAGGAGGACTGTTTAGCATCGTCTTTGACGGAACCCTGGGCGAGGAATGCACTCAGGTTGGCCCAAGTAAACAGTGCTCACTGGTAAGCACTTTGTGCCTCTCTCTCTGGGCCCAGGGGTGGGTGAGGCAGGGAGCTGGCCAGCTTCAAGCCGGCTGGCTGCACTGCTCCCCGCCTGGTGTCACTCAGCTCTCCATCTGCTGCTCGTCTCCCAGTGGTTTGGCCAGATCCAGAGTGGGGAGGGGTTTCCTGGAAGAGGTCCGCTTGGAAATTGAAATTAACTCCACCATGGAAGCAAAGGTCTGCACCTTGTATGAAGATGTATGAAAATGGCTTGGGGAAGAGGTGGCTGATGGCATTTCCATGGTACTTCAAGGGTCCTGGTTAAGTTTGCAGGCTGACCCTCCTCCAACACTTGGAACCAGGGCTGTCTCTAGGGCTGGTGGTGGAGACCTAACAACGCTGAAGATCTAAAGAAGATGTAACCAGCTTCACAGTATGAAAAGAAAATATGAAAATAAAATTAATAGAGGGGCGCCTGAGTGGCACGGCGGTTAAGCGTCTGCCTTCGGCTCAGGGCGTGATCCCGGCGTTGTGGGATCGAGCCCCACATCAGGTTCTTCCGCTATGAGCCTGCTTCTTCCTCTCCCACTCCCCTTGCTTGTGTTCCCTCTCTCGCTGGCTGTCTCTATCTCTGTCAAATAAATAAATAAAATCTTAAAAAAAATTAATAGAGCTCACTAAGCCTACAAAGATGTTATTATGCCATTTTCTTTAATTGTTACATTTGTCACAAGACTTTTACCTATTCAAGAATAGGGGGGCCTGGGTGGATCAGTTGTTGAGTGTCTGCGTTCAGCTCAGGGCGTGATCCCGGGGTCCTGGGATCGAGCCCCACATCGGGCTCTCTGCTCAGCCAGGAGCCTGCTTCTCCCTCTCCCACTCCCCCTGCTTGTATTCCCTCTCTCGCTGGCTGTCTCTCTTTTTCTGTCAAATAAATAAATAAAATCTTAAAAAAAAAAAAAAAGAACAATTCACAGGCTAGTTTTTCATCATTGGCAGAATTCCTGATTGGGTGCAATGATTGCCAAGAAATCATTGTTAGAACAAATTTTGAAAAGTAAAATTATACAAAATATCACAAGATTTTCATAGTTAAAAAAGTTGAAGATTGGGTATATTTTATTTTTTTTTAGAGAGACTGAAAGCGAGCAGATGGGGGTGTGGGGCAGAGGGAGAGAGAATCTTAAGCAGGCCCCATGCTCAGCACAGATTTACTTGTAAACCCCTTAGAGGAAGGCGGTGGGATGGGAAATGGTTGAAAGAGGGGGTGGAGTGCCTTGGGACCAGCTGGGGAGGGGAAGTCCACCTTCAAGGCATCCCGTGCTCCAGGCAGGAGGTAAAGAGGGCTGAGCTGGGGCACAGGCAGTGTGCCTAAGGAGGAGACGATGAGGGGCAGCTCGTGAGTGGAGAGTCATGAGAGGTGGTGATTGATTAGAGGAGAATGGCACATGGGAAGGGATAGAGAGAGGTCGATGGTAATGTTGATTTCACGCCAGGACGACAGGAAGACTCACCATTCTAAGACCAGAAAGAAACATTGAAGCCAGGAGAGGGAGCTGCTTGAGAGGAGGACCCAGTGAATGCATTTATGTTGAGTTTGAGGAACCGAAAGGACCCCCTGGTGGGATGTGCACTGGTGTTCTAGCGTGAATGTGGGTTATTAGTTATCTGCACCAGGAGGGACCTGAGCTGCTCCCTAGGACAAGACTGCTAACAGACAGCGAACAACTAATGAGCAAACAGGGTGGTGAAGGTCCTGTGATCTCCTCGCATTATCAGGGCAAATAGTGGGGCTATGGTGTGTGTTAGTGGGGCGGGGGGTGGGGTGTCCATGGTGGAACAACAGGTTGAACCAAACTTTTTTATTTTTGAGGTGGGGGGGAAGCATGAGAAGGGTGAGGGGCAGGGAGAAGGAGACTCCCCGCTGAGTAGGGAGCTGGACGTGGGGCTCGATCCCAGGACTCTGGGATCATGACCTGAGCCGAAGGCAGACGCTTCACCAACTAAGCCACCCAGGCGCCCTTGAACCAAACTTTTAGAGCTGAAATTGTCTCAGTCAGACCAGCAGGTGTAGCCACTTGATGCTAAGTGCTGACCTGGTTCAGTTGTCCCCTCCCCTGCTCACACAGCAGAGTCATGGGGGGATTTTAATGTGACATATTCCTATCTCCCCCACCCCAAGGCTGATTCATTCCTTCTGGGATGCAGCCTGGAAATTTGTGTCCTTAAGTTCTGCTTCAGACTCCGGTTCTCCGGTGTTCACCCGGCAGGAAATAATGACTCTCATCTCTGCTTAGCATGGGTCTCGGTCGCTTGCCGCAGGGCTGGTCCTGTAGGTGAGAACCTAGTGCTCCTGGTCTCCTCCTCCTCCTCCTCCTCCTCCTCCTCCTCCTCCTTCCTCCTTCTTCTGAGTGGGGAGAAGAGAGCCACATCGAGACTCTGGTCCTCAGATTGGCAAGAGTTCTGCAGAGAGGTGAAGGTGAAAGTCCTTCCAGGGAGCCCTCCGCAGAGAAGTGACAGTGACACCCTGTCTGTGGACCAACCACCATCAGGCCGTCCCCAGCTGGCACTCCCTCCCCAACCTCCACTGTTTTGAGGCAAACGGGGAAAGATACTTTACAGGCTCCTCTGAACTCCCATTTTGCAACCCAGCAGCCCCTGGTAATAAAAACAAGCTCTGAGGATGGGAAGAAGGGATCAAGGAAGAATCATCAGTTTACCCTAATTCCTCTTTTAGACACAGAGGCAGTCATAAACTCTGCTCTTTCAAATCGTCACCAAGTCTCTGAGCAACATACACAGACGCTAACTAAAGGAAATAGACAAGAAGCTCTTGTGAGACCAGCTGGAAGGGCTGCCATCTGAGTTTTCGAGTGTACTTTCAGCCTTCAGCAGCCCGGTCCTAATCATAAGCAAACGCTAATTCTGCTCCGGAGGCTGAGGCTCTGGAGAGCAGAAATATGCGCACGGTTCAAGGGGCTCAGTGCAGTAGGTAGGAGCTGGTGAGCCTGGGTGGTCTCCACCTGGAAGATTTTAGAGCCTCTTCCTCCCTCTCCTGGAAAGCACCCTGTTCTGAGTCTAAGGCTCCCCCCTCCCCCTGCCCTGTCCCTTCTGAAGCTCCACCTCCATACCCAATTATGCAGCAGAAAAACTAAATGGGGCAAAAGAGTTTGGGGAAAACTCACATAGTCATAAATCCCCTTAAACCAGTTGGCCCTCTGGGGATCTGGAAGGGGTGAGGCTGGAGGCTCATGGGCAGTGGGAGTATGCGCAAAGAGAAAGGACTGCAGAGAAGGCTGGATGTAACCGTGGCCGTGGAGTGAGACTTCTGCAGAAGGCATGTCCTCTTTTGGACACCATCCAAGGAGTTCTGGTCCCTGAAGTGCTGAAAGGGCCTCAGTCAAGTGCGGAAGTTTCTGGGCAGTGGCTTGAATCATTGAGATGTCATGAACGATACTATAGTAAGGGGCTAATACTATAGGGCCTTTTAGACTGCGATACTTAAGCCTTATGGGAACCGCAGAATAAATATGGGACATCTTGAGGCAATTCAGTCTTGCCCATGATTTTTTTTTTTTTTTTGGTGGGAGGACTATGATTTTTAATATTAAAATAACCTTGGATATGTGATAAAATAGCATGTAAATTTTTCATAAATTTATGAAAATAAACACAAGAATTAAAATAAGAGTCCTCCCCTCCCCATAAATAAATTTAAAAAGTGTCCCAATTATATTGGTCTTTTTGGAGAGTAATTTTCTTTGTTCTGCCTTCAGAGGTGTTTTGGGGAAATTTTGACAGTCACTGCCCTGAAACAGGCTAGGTGAGTTACCATGATTTTTCGGGTGTCAGCTTTCATCTCCTGCCAGCCTGTGAAGCTAGCAGTTTGAGGGGTCTCCTGGGATGGGCTCACCCTTCCCTCTCTCCAAGCCTTTGTCCAAACTGTCACTTATGTCTGGACAACCTTACTTCCTGACAGCCACATCCCATTCACTTCCTCTCCTTATAATGCAATCCAAGGTCATTTTATCCAGGAAGCTTTCTCTAAGTTAAGAGAATTGACTCTCAAAAGAGAATCCATTATGGAATGAATAAATCATGGGGATGGAAGGTACAGCATAGAGACTGCAGTCAATGGTATTGTGATAGTGTTGTATGGGGACAGATGGAAGCTACACTTTTGGCGAGCACAGCATAAAATACAGACTTGTTGAATCACGATGTCACACACTTGAAACTAAGGTAACATTGTGAGCCGACTATACTTCAATCAATCAATCACTCAATTGATTAAAATTTTTTAAAAATGAGAAAGAGAGAATCCGAAGGAATTGCCAGGCTGAACTGCCAAAACTCCACTCTGGATATTAAATATCTGCATAGTCTTGTATAGGACTTCACAGTGTATCTAACCGTCAGATGCATGTCTTATTTAGAAATCATTACAACCCTAAGAAGTATATAGGGCAAGGCTTTTTTTTTATTAATAATTTTAATACTGCTTACATATCACAATAATATTTTTAATATGTTGGATTAAATAAAATATACTAATTTCACTTTTTTACCTCATTTAATATGACTACTAGAAACATTTTTAATTGAGATATAATAGACATATATATTAGTTTTAAGTGTACGACATAATGATTTGATATATGTATATACTGGGAACTGATCACCACAATAAGTGTAGTTAACATTCATTGTCACACATAGTTGCAAATTATTTTCCTTGTGATGAGAATTTGGAAGATCTACTCTCTTGGCAACTTTTTTCTTTTTTTTTTTTTTTTAAGATTTGATGTATCTATTTGACAGAGAGAGAGAGAGCACAAGCAGAGAGGAGGGGCAGAGGGAGAGGGAGAAGCAGGCTCCCCCCTGAGCCAGGAGCCAGATGAGGGGCTCCATCCCAGGTCCTGGACCTGGGATCATGACCCGAGCCGAAGGCAGACGCTTGACCGACTGAGCCGCCCGGGCGCCCCAGAAAGATCTACTCTCTTGGCAACGTTCAAATATACAACACAGGATTACTAGCTACGGTCACCACGCTGTATATTACATCCCCAGAAGTTTGTACTTTTTGATCCTTTCACCCATTTCACCATCCCCCCAGCCCTTCTGGCAAGGATATTTTTAATCCTCATCTACCAGTGAAGTAAGGGAGCTTTACAGACATTAAGTAACTTGCCCAAGATCACATAACTATGAAGGGTTTCTTTCCATTCTATAATGAAAAATGACCCAAAATACAGCAAGAGGGTGACTGTATGTCCTCTCATGTCACCGTGGGGCATTATTTGAAAGCTCTCTGAGGGTTTTTCTAGTTCTCCCGGCAAGGCTAGCTTCATGGGTTGCAATCTGTGCAGTCACCCCGAACTCTGCATTTAGGAGAGCCCACTAACTCAGTTTAATGCTCGACTGTTGCTGTCTTGAAATTCTTCATAATTTTTGAACAAGAGGCCTTGAATTCTCATTTGCACTGGGCCCAGCTGATTAGTCTGTCTCTAGGAGAAGAAACTCCTAGTTCTGTCTTTAGAGGAAACTGATGTTTGATTTTGTTATTTCCAACTAATTCAGGGCTCAGACTCTGTGAAGTTACATGTTAACTTGTAGCTATGGGTCCAACATGGATCTATTTGTAGAGATACCAATGATTTCTGTCCTTCAGAAAAGATGCTTTTATTCCCCAGTGGAACATGAATTAAATTTGTCTCTAATTTTAAAAAACTTATTTTGGCGTTTCTGTCCTTGCAGGTTATATCAACCCCACTTCCTCCCCTGCTCTTGGAATCAGTGCTTCTATCTCCCCGATGCCCTCGTGGGTTAATCGTTTACATAAAATCGTGGACAAATGTTCATTCTATTTTGTAAGAGAATCATGTTTTTTAGTGTTTTCGGAAATTACACTTTGAAAACTCCATATTCCAAGCTCTTTCCATCATATACCGCAA
This sequence comes from Ursus maritimus, assembly GCF_017311325.1. Classification (NCBI taxonomy): domain Eukaryota; kingdom Metazoa; phylum Chordata; class Mammalia; order Carnivora; family Ursidae; genus Ursus; species Ursus maritimus. The sequence goes on along the minus strand of NW_024424008.1, from coordinate 45,306,909 downwards.
ACAAACTCACTCTATGCTGACCGAGAGCACATTCTGAGTTCTTCTTGTGGATTGATGTTTATGCATTTTAGGCACGTCTATTAATTTCTGTCTTGTTGTTCTTTCTATCCCGTCAATTCTTTAAACTTATATTCGGCATTTTAAAAAATAGACGATATATTCACTTGGTTTGAATTTAACAAGTTCAAAAAGGTGTATAGTAAAGATTTTACCTAATACCACTCTCCCAGACACCCATTTTTCCTCCCCAAAGACAACCTCTGTAACATCCAGTGTTATCTTCTACATATATTGCCAAATATGTTTATATATTCTTTTTGTTCATTTTTTCAATAAGTAGCAGAATGTGCTACACAATGTCCCATACTTGCTTTTTTTGATCTAATGATATATCCTGAAGATTGTCCAATTTTAGTGCATAAAGAGCTCCCTCGTTGTTTATGGCTATATATTACTCCACTGGATAAATTTATGATCATTTATTTTACCATTCTCTTATTAACAGATATCTAGGTTGTTTCCAATTGTTTGAAAAAACAGGCAATGATGCATTAAATAACTATGTACATATATCATTTTGTGCATCTATAAATTCCCAGAAGTGAAATTGGTTGGTCAAAGGACATATAATTTATAATTTTTAAAGTTTTTGAGGAATTACTCTGCATAAAGGTTATATCAGTTTCTACTCCTGCCAGCAATATATGGGAGCCCTTGCCAACACTACAGCCGTGTGTTGCAAAATTTTTGAACTTTGAAAAGGGGTATCTTATTGTAATTTTCGCTTGCATTTTTTTATTAATAATGAGATGAAACATTTTGTTCATGTATTTCTTTTGGGGAGAACTGCCCAATTTTTCTAGTGATTTGTTAATCTAACATATAAGTTGCAAATATTGTCCTTTCCTAGATTGTCTTTCTTTTTAAACTCTGTTCATGGTGATTTTCACTATGTGGACTTTCTATTTGATATTGTTGGGTTTGTCAATATTTTATTCTATGGCTTCTAGTTTTGTGTCACAGTGAGAAAGGTCTTTCCCAAATGAGGTTACAGAAGAACTCTCCTAGTATTCTTTCTGTAAGTTCATGGTCCTATGTTTCACATGTAAATCTTTGATTCATTGGGAGTTTATTCTGATGTTAGGTGTAAAGTATGAATTCAGCTTTATTTCTTCCCCAAACGGTAACCTTATTGTTCCTAGGCCATCTATCAAATTATCTTTAAACAATCCACTCAATAGAGATCCCAGCTTTATACACCGATTTGCCTTATGTATTTGTGTTTATTTTCTATTTGCTTATGTAGTCCATGATCTATTCATTGTATGAGTACTGCATGATTTATGTTAATGTAGCTTCAGAATGTATTTAATATCTGTTAAGGCTTATACTCTCCTCATTCCATTTCTTTTAAACATTTCCAGGATATTCCTGCATGTTTCTTTCCCCATACCAACTCTAGAGTCAGTTTGTTTTAAAAAAATCTTGGTATTTCATTGAGAGTGCATTAAATTTACAGATATGGGGGTGGGGGTGGGGAACTGATTTCTTTTTTTTTTTTTTTTAAGATTTTATTTATTTATTCGACAGAGATAGAGACAGCCAGCGAGAGAGGGAACACAAGCAGGGGGAGCGGGAGAGGAAGAAGCAGGCTCACAGCGGAGGAGCCTGATGTGGGGCTCGATCCCGTAACGCCGGGATCACGCCCTGAGCCAAAGGCAGATGCTTAACCGCTGTGCCACCCAGGCACCCCGGGGAACTGATTTCTTAATAGTGCTCTCTTGTCTGGCTATCAAAGAACATGGTAAGCCTCATCAGGGAAATACAAATCAAAACCACAATGAGATACCACCTCACACCTGTCAGAATGGCTAAAATTAACAGCTCAGGAAACAACAGACATTGGCAAGGATGTGGAGAAAGGAGAACTCTCTTACACTGTTGGTGGAAATGCAAACTGGTGCAGCCACGCTGGAAAAGAGTATGGAGGTTCCTCAAAAAGGTAAAAATATAATTACCTATGATCCAGCAATTGCACTACTAGGTATTTATCCAAAGGATACAAACATGGTGATTTGAAGGGTCACATGCACCCCAATGTTTACAGCAGCAATGTCCATAATAGCCAAAATATGGAAAGAGCTCAGATGTCCATCGACAGATGAATGGATAAAGAAGATGTGGTATTTGTATACAATGGGATATTACTCAGCCATCAAAAAGTATGAAAACTTGCCATTTGCAATGACATGGATGGAACTAGAGGGTATTATCTTAAGTGAAATAAGTCAGCCAGAGAAAGACAAATACCATATGATTTCACTCATATGTGGAATTTAGGAAACAAAACAGAGGTTAATAGGGGAAGGGAAGGAAAAATAAAATAAGATGAAAACAGAGAGGGAGGCAAACCATAAGAGACATTGAACTCTAGGGAACGAACTGAGGGCTGCTGGAGAGGAGGTAGGTGGGGGGATGGGGTAACTGGGGGAGGGGCATAAAGGAGGGCACTTGGTGGAATGAGCACTGGGTGTTATATGCAACTGATGAATCACTAAACTGTATCCCTGAAACTAAAAGAAAGAAAGAAAGAAAGAAAGAAAGAAAGAAAGAAAGAAAGAAAGAAAGAAAGAAAGAAAGAAAGGTGCTAAGCAAGGGGGGAAAAAAGAACATGGTAAGCCTCTATATTTAGTCAGGTTTTCCATTCAGTTTAATTTCAGTATTTTAATGTTTTATTCATCCTGCGTAATTCTTAAGTTTAGATACAGGTATTGCTATGTTTTAAAAAATTGTTATAAAACAGGTCTTTTCTTTCATTTTATCTTGTTTATTACTTGTGCATATGAAAGTTACTGACATCTGCATATAACATGCTCTTGAGCCAGATTACTGAATTTCCTTTAGCCTAACACCTCACAGAGTTGAGGTAATGGATCGGTGCCTGAGTGACCCTTCAAGGGCCTTCTCACAATTCCGAGGATGGGGCTTCTTAGGGTATAGTGACAGCTGGTACCAAAGGAGGAACAGAGAGGGTTGATTTCATTGATCTTTCCAAGATGAAGTAGATTGTTAATAATTTCTTGCCAGACTGGTTAATTCCCAGGGACTTTTTTTTTTATGATGCTTAAAATATTGACTATCCCACTTGGGTTGACCATGACACCACCACCATGTGACTCACACACACATACACATTCTGTCACCCTCCAGCATTCAGCCACTTCCCAGGTAAAATGCCCCTGTGCTTAGGAACATATTTTACTAGAAACCATGGGTTCCCCTTGAACCATTCTGCTTTGTGTATTTTAACTACAGTTTAAAAAGTGATTTCTCAGGGGCCTGGGTGGCTCAGTTGGCTAGGCAGCTGCCTTTGGATCAGGTCTTGATCCCCGGGGTCCTGGGATCAAGTCCCACATCTATTTGGCTTCCTGCTCAGCGGGGAGTCTGCTTCTCCCTCTCCCTCTGCTTGCTTCTCTCCCTGCTTGTGCTCTGTGTGTGTGTGTGTGTGTGTCAAATAAATACATAAAATCTTTAAAAAAAATAAAAAAGTGATTTCTACACACTGAGCACCTCTTGGAAGAAACCCCAGGAATTATCATCATCCACTTAGGCTTTGTTTCAATTCTGGTCTTTATTTCTTTGTTCCCTTTTTCTAGTTTTATTGAGATGCTGTCGACATAGAACAATATGTTATGTTTAAGGTATACAGTGTGATGATTAGATACATGTATATATTGCAAAACGATTGCCACAGTAAGATTAGTTAACACCTCAGCCTCCTCGGAAATGATGATGTGTGTGTGTGAGTGTGAGTGTGAGTGTGCGTGTGTGGTGGTAACATTTAAGATTTACTCTAAACAACTTTCAAGTACATAGTGCACTGTTGTTAATTACAGTCACGGAGCTGTGCAGCAGATCTCCAGCTCTCCTGTAGCTTACAGCTGGCAGTTTGCACGCTTTGACTAACATCTCCCCATTTCCCCCACCCCAGCCCCCGGCAATCACCCATCTACTCCGGTTCTTCCAGTTTGGCTTCTTTGAGAATCATCTTTTTGAGCCAGGCTGAGGGTTTCCAAAGGGCCTGTGGAGACCTGCCTGGGTAAGAAAGCTCAAAAGTGATGACTTTCCCTTTATCTTAAAACAAAATTCTGAGCTAATAATAATTCTCTGGGGAGTGACCAGGCAAGGACGTCAAGCCTCACCCAGTCAGGGATCCAGCCTCCACTGAACTGCAAGTGGGATGTAAAGAAGTGGGGAGAGAAAAGCCACTCACATTAGGGACGCTCCATGGAAGGTTCGCACAGGGATTATTTCAGGGGGACAGAAAGGGATAATGCAGCTCTCTCTGAGATCAGACGGTTTTGCTTTTGCGGGTTTTGTTTTGTTTTAACAATATTAGTGATTACTCTGTAAAGTTTCCAGAAAGTTTGCTATGCCAGTTTTATGATCTCGATGTAACATCCTTGGAATTGGGCTCAAATTCTAAAGGGGTAAAAGAAATCCTAGCGTTTGACCTAAATACCCATAGAATGTGCTCTCTCTGGCAATATTTAACACCTCCCAATGAAAACACATGAGCTCATTGGGATTGCTAGAAAAGGCCCCAGCAGTCTTCACACTCCCTTTGCCAGCAAGATAACACTTTAATTTGGGTCTCTGACTTTTTCTCGCCCTGGAGGGGGAGGCGGGGTTGCTTGTGGGGCTGAGGGGCCTCCTTGCTGCCTGCTTCTCTGGTGGGTACGAGCAGGAGAAAGCACAAAGGTGATTTGACTCCCTGGTTTTTTTTCAAGGACTCTTGAGAATCTGGGGTTCACACAGCATCAGGGAGCAAAACTGGATACAGGGTTTCAAGGTAACTTTGCCCGTCACTTTCTCTCACATCTTACTCTTTGGTAAAAGTCAAGCGAAGCAAAGCAAAAAACCGTCCAAGATGAAAAGCTCAAGGAAAACTCCCTTAAGTCGGTGAGCTGATTTTCTTCAGCTTGAATCTTGAGAATTTCTTGCACCCCAGTGCTGGGCGGGGCGGGCGGGGGTGGGGACCGGAGCCCGGNTGGGTTTCTTTGCGTCCGTGTTCTGAGACATCCAAGTCACACCTTTCCGTCTGCACTCTTCTTGATCCAAACGTTAGGATCTGAAGAAGTAAGAAACCCAGCTGTAGCCGAGTCGGGTCATCGGTGTCGTTGGCCTTGGTCATGGGCACCCCGCTCTTGCTGCCTTTCAGACACACCTTCTTCTTCGGCGTGGGCCTCTGCGCCTTCCTGGCTGCTCCTGGGCGTCCACGCGTTGATCCATTTCCTCCTTGGCCACCTGCTGGCCCATCCCCTGCCCTCCTTGCTCGCTCTGTCCTCCAGCCAATTCCTCTGTGACTGGACCTTCCGACTTGGACCCTTAAAACTGGATTCACGATGCGCTTCGCGGCGCCCCGAGGATCCATGAGGAGAGCGCAGGAGGTGTGGGTCCCCGGGCACAAAGCCCGCAAGGTTCGGAGGCTCTGACCTCGGCTGGGTCCGGCCTTTATTGGAAAGAGCAAACTCAATGTGGGGCTCCCGTTTCTGAAGGATACGTACCAAGAATTAAAAGAAAGCCCAGAAGAGGGGAGAAGAATATGATCGATAGCCTACGAAGTGGCCCCTGTGTCGGATGCTTAACAACAGGACATACTTCATCAAGAAGTAGCAGCCTGAAGGAGAGTCGACCGTTCCCTTGCCCTGCCTTCTCTGCTCATAGATACTTTCAGCTCACTTCCTGATTCTCATTTGTAGTTATTCACAGGTGCTCTTGAAAGCCTCACGCTGTGCTGGAAAGAATCTGGTCCCAGGAAAAGGGAGCCTTTGGTTCTAACCCAAAGCATCAATTTTCAAAAAAAATTTTATTTCATTTTTTAAAGTAATCTCTATGACAAAGGTGGGGCTTGAACTCATGATCCCAAGATCAAGACTTGCATATTCTACAGACTGAGACAGCCAGACACTCCCCCATCGATTCATTTTTGACCTTGAACAAATGCCTCAACTATCCTATGGGATTCGTTTCTTTAGGAAATTGCCCTCCCTCCTGCAGATGAGGGAGCTGAGGCTTAGGGAGGCAAAATCATCTACTCAAGCTCACAGAGAATGTGACGTATATGTAACAGCCAGCACTGTGCCCTGCACAACAGGCCCTGGGTAGTGACCACTTCAATGGTAATGGGAACTGGGATCTGTCTTGTAACGAGGTGGGTGGTGGAGAAGGATGGGGGTGGGAGGGAGGACCTGGGGGCCATGCGCTCCCAACATGTTATGGGAGCTCCTAATAATGTGTTGACTATCGACATTCTTGCATGTGCCAAGCTCTATAAGGGCAAAAGCATTTATAAATATAATTATGATGTGGGTGATATTTCCAAAAGTAAAAATCTGCTAAAAGGGAGAAGTATCTGCTAGGAGGTGACTACATTCCACAGGGGACAGCAGCCAACACCATGGGGTCAAAGGTCCCATGAGGCCTTCACGGTTGGTACAGAGATGGCACCAATGAGCTCTGCAAAGTAGGAGAACTCTTCCAAGGGCTTGATGTCCTCGTTAGGATTGGTTTTTCATCCAGCATCCACAAACATTTCCATCTCCACTCTTTGTCCTGCCTCTTCTTTCACTCCATGCCCCAGCCAATGAACTTTGCTCTGTTCCAAGTACATGCCCCAGGCTTTCCCACTTTTCTGCTCTTGCTCAAATTCTTTGCTCCATCTGGAATGCCCTTCTGTCTCCTTCTTTGCCAAATTTCTAAATATTATTGTGCAAAGTACTTTTTCTCCATGAAATCTTCTCTATCTGTTCAGTTGGAAATGGTCAGAACACATTCTCTGTTTCTTTTAGGTGGAATATTCCTTCTTTCTCCTCGTAGACTTATGTTTTCTGAAGACTAAGCTCCGATCTATTTCATTTTTGTATTCTCAGTCTGTAACATGTGACTTTGAACATAATAGCCATTTCTTCATTTACTGAATGAATGAACAAATCCTGATAGAATGTCGGATTGTGTGTGGTGCTAGGTTGAAAGATGTTCCAGGGCACCTGGGTGGCTGAGTTGGTTAAGTGTCTGACACTTGATTTGGGCTCAGATCATGATCTCAGATTCCTGGGATCAAGCTCCACGTTGGACTCTGCTTTGAGTGGGGAATCTGCTCGAGGATTCTTTCTCTCTCTCCCTCTGTTCCCCCCTCCTGCTCGCAAGCTCTCTCTCTCAAATAAATAAATAAATAAATAAAATTTTAAAAAGTTCCAGGAGAGTTATGTTTGTTCACTTACTAAGCACCTACTAGGTTCCAGGTCCTCTGACAAGATTTATTACCAAATCCCTTCTGTTTTAGAATGTATAGTCTCTAACAAACAAATATGAATAACAAAGAAAAGAGCTCACAGTCTCCAAGGGAAACACCTTAAACCCAAGTGGAAAATAAATACGTTTTCTGTATTGGCCGAAGGGGGAAAGGGTATCTGTGTAGAGGCTGCAATTAGGAAAAAGAGTGCCAAGGTCTGACAAAGAGGAGGAAAGGAGGAATGACTTAAAAAGGGTGGGTTTTGGATATTAGTTGAGAATACAAGTGAGTGCCAGTCAGTACATGCACTTTATGGTATGGCCCTCACGGTCACAAGGGATGCGTCTCATGGACCATTCCTTCAGCCTACAACATCTGCTGAGAAAGAAGCTTGAGCTAGGGGTCAAAATGGCATATTTTCTGTACTTGAAGAGCTCACAGTCCAGGTGAGAGACAAGAAGGAAGTGCCATGATAAGGGCTCTACTGAAGTTTGTTTGGATGCTCGAGGAGGAGACAAGAGGAACTTTTAATGTCTCCTGGTTGTCAGGTTTCCCAGAGGACATGGCCCCCCAACAAGGTCTGAGGAAGCAGCATGATGTGAGGATTTGAAATACAAACTCTACAGTTAAACTAATGAGACAGGACTCAGGATCTGGGATCTGATTTCACCATTAACCACGTGCGTAACTCTGACACGAGACTGAGCCTCAGTTCCCTCCTCTGTAAAATGGGAGAATTATATTGCCTATCCCACAGAGTTATTATGAAGATTCGATGAGAAAATCCCCAGGCCCAGACTGATTCTTCTTTGAAGATACAAGTGAAAGTGCCTCCTGGTTCACTCGCAGTTGATTTTTGTTTGTTTCTTAACGTTGTAGCCCCTAGAGCCTGGCATCCAATTAAAGGGCTTGCTAGTTAAGCAGATAACTTTTCTCTAAAGAATATCAAAGCTGAGCTAAGTGATTTTGAAAGCAGCTGATCTCAGATTCCCAAATTGGCATTTACGCAAAATGATAGCTAATAGATACATAAAGCAGACCATACCTTGAAATAAACAGGCTCATTTTCTAGCATGTTATTGGATAAGGGGGGAGGAGAGAATGAGGGTCTTTATCCAGCTATGAGGACTCTGAATTTGGCAGGTTGGTTCTGTGTGGGGAGGATAAAGGACTCCTGAGAGCTCTCCTACCCTGTGGCATTGTTATTGGAAAGTAGATGATTTTTTTGCTTGCATTTTTTCCTTTTTAGAGCTCACTGCCATCCAATTGCAATGAACATGTCTGACAGTTTATTGCAGCTCTGACTCTGGGTTAGTGAACAGTGGGCTATTAAAACTCAGAAGAGCTCACATATATCTCTAATTTCTGCCCTCAGCAAACATGGCTTTGATAGAGTTTATGATAGCAACTATGTAAAATTATACCCATATAAAATAGTAGGATTGAAAGCAGCTAGAGATTAGAGATTATTAAAGTTGTTTTTCGAGCCAGGGAGAGTTGTCTTTTCATTGTGGTGATCTCTTGTTGCAAATCGAACATTTCATATTTCATTGCTATGATGAAAGAAGGAAAACAAAATAGGAAGATAGGAGGAGAGAAATGACCAGAAAAGAAGGAAGGAAGGAAGGAGGTGGGAAAGATGGCAGGAAGGGGAGACAGATTGGGAGGGAGTGCTGAGTAGAGAGGGAAGTAACAACAGAAGAGGGGGGGAAAAAACGTTGTGGAAGGTGGGTTTGGACCTCATGGTGGCTGTGATTTCTGAACAATGTTAAGCAGGATCAAAAAATAAGATCTCTGTTCACATGTTTCCCTCATTCACTTTGGGAAACCATTCTGGGAGAGCATTCAGGCATTGTTAATAAGCAACCCAGTCCATCCCCTTGCACATACAGATGGTCCTCGACTTTGGATGGGGTTATGTCCCAATAAACCCACTGTAAGTTGAAAATCTCGAAAATGCATTTAATACACTTAACCCACCCAACATCCTGGCCCACCCTAGACGTGCTCAGAATACCTACATTAGCCTTCGGTTGGGCAAAACCATCTAACACGAAGCCTGATTTATAATCAAGTGTTGACTATCTCATGTAACTGACTGGATACTGTGCTGGAAGTGAGAAACAGCATGGTCGTGTGGGTACAGAGTGCTGCCAGGGTATCCATAGTTGACCCTCCTGATCTCGGGTAACTAAGCTGCCCAGCATCACAACAGAGGATCATACACATATTGCCAGCCTGGGAGAAGAGCAAAAGGCAAAATGCCAAGTACAGTTACTACTGAATGAGGATTGCTTTTGCATCATTGTAGAGTCGAAAAGTCTTAAGTGTGACCGTGGTGAGTCTGGAACCGTCTATACAATCTGTACCAAACTATATAGCCTGTGAGCTTTCTCTCACTTTTTTTGCAGTGACAAAGTCTCAGCTCCCTGGGTAGATTTTGGTGTCCTCAGGCAAGGTCCAGGACCCCGTTTTTCTTTTTTTTCTTTTAAGATTTTATTTGTTTTTTTTGAGAGAGAGAGAGAGAGAGAGAGCACAAGGAGGGGGAGTGGCAGTCAGAGGGAGAAGCAGGCTCCCCACTGAGCAAAGAGCCTGATGCAGAACTCCATCCCAGGACCCCGGGATGATGACCTGAGCCGAAGGCAGACACTTAACTGACTGAGCCACCCAGGCATCCCCATGACCCTATTTTTCACTTGTCTTCCTTCTTACCACCATTCGCACACACTCAGACAATGAGGTGATGGAGGAGGCACTGCCCCAGCTGAAGGTGCCTTTGGGGACCCCAGTGGCCTAAGGGGAGGTGGTCTGGGCGGGACTCTGCCTCTGTAGCCCGCAGGCCACTACTCCCGGGAACTCTGTCCTACAGCATCCAGCATCCCTGGCATGGGGGCGTGTTTGGAGATACCTTGCCATGGCTTGACCTTCCCATGTCCTGCCAAACTACCGTCCTTATCTCCTTCCATTTGGGAAAAGCACTTCCTCTTGGAAGCCCCCCCAGATGTTCATACCTATTAATAAATATTCTATAAGCTGTAAGTAGTTTACTAGTGATAATACCTGAACGTTCTCATTGAATTGGTTTGTATATGTGTACATGTTCCAATGAAATTTTATCCGTGGACACTGAAATTTGAATTTCATACAACTTTCATGTCATGAAATAGTCTCCATTTGATTTTTTTTGATCATTTAAAGATATAAAAACCATTTTTAACTGTCAGTCTCAACAAAAATAGGTGTTAGGCAGGATTTGTCCCGCAGCCTTAGTTTGCCGAACCTTGTATTAAATAATCTATTGTATTTATATTTCCTTCGAATATGTGATAAACATTTATTTTATGTTGCTTCAGATCTACTGAAAGATCCAGCATCAGTTACTACTTTCTTCCCCTTTTGGAGTTAATATTGTTTGAATAGCTCCAAACCCTATGCTACTTGAAAGGTGAGAGTTGAAAAGATTGAGATGAATGAATAGCATGGCATATCAAAGCATTATCTCAATTCTCTGAACGACAAATGGGTGTTGTTTTGTGCCTGTTGGGTTTGTATTTGGCACTCTTTATCCACCTGGGAGAAGAGCTCCTCCTCTTGTCCAAAGCTCATGCCTCCCCCTCTGCTCCCCTGCAGCCCTTTCCCCCACATTGTTCCTTCCTTCTCTCTGCCTCTCCTGTACCTTCTACTGCTCCTCCTCCCTTGGAACCTTCCCTCAGCCTAGCCTATGCTTCTGTGTCTCTGATGTACAAGAAGCCCACCCTTCCTGGACCCAACCTCACCACTCCCTCCCCTTCCTTTCACACCCAAGCTTTGGAAGAGGAAGACACAACTTTGCAGTTGGCTCATCTTCTGTGCTCGACTTCTCTGCTTCTATAACTGGGATCCTACTCGTCCTTGTTTTTCACTTATTTATTTTGAAGTAAAAACTGGCTTATTAATTTTTCTTCTTCTCATAAAAGCAGAATTTTCTCATTTAAAGGTTCAGACCAGAAAAAAAAAGTTCAGGCCATATGTAAAGAAAATCAAAGAAAAAACAACAATGGCCAATAACCATGGAATTAAGAACAATTACCATAGGCATTGTGGGTACTTCAACAACCGCCATTTTCCTACATCTTCCTTCCGGGCAAAGCTTAGGGTCTACCTCATCCCATATGCAGTGCGGTGTCATATCCAGGGTTCGTTAAGTAGGGATTCTCAAACTTTTCGGACCCTATTATACTCAAAGATTTTGAAAACCCCAAAGAGCTTTAGTTTTTGTAGGTTACACTTACTAATATCTACTGTGTTTGATGTTAAAACAAATTTTCAAAATATCTATTAATTCCTTCAAAAATAATAATAAATCTGTCACAGGTTAACATATAACATTTTCTATGACAAAATAATACATACATTTCCCAAAACTAAAATTCATTGGTGAGAAAAGTGGTATTGCTTCACATTAAAAAAAATTATTTAACTTTAAGTAGATGGTTAGAAAAAGGAAAACTAATTTAATACCCTGTTTAGATACTTGTTGATATTCTGATCTGGTACTAAACCAAAACTCAAAAAGTGGTAGTTTCATAACTGTAAACTTTTTGTACTCTCTGTACACTTGTGAGAGAGTGAGAATAAAACAAGGCACAGAAGAATCTTTACATCATCATGAACATAGTTTGGACCTCATAGACCTGATAGGGGCTGGGCGGGGGGAGGTCCCAAAGGGTTCCCTGGAGCACACTTTGAGAACCACTGGTCTGAACTGGGGAGACTGTTCTCTCTACCAGTGATTTAGGATGGACACATGACCCAATTCTGACAAAAGAGAAATGAAGGGAATTCTTCAATCTATTTGGAAAAGTTTCTTTAGAGATAAAAAAGGGTCCCGAAGGAAGACAGAGCTAGGCTGTTTCTGTGGGTCAGTGTCATGATTTTGTGTTTGTCTTGGCTCTGCTACAGGAGCTGCCTCAGGATGACAGAGCAGACACCGCTGAGCCACAACCGACCACGTTTGAGGTACTTGACCCAGGACATAAAGTTCTGTGAAATTACTTAATGAGGAAGGAAGGAAAGGAAAGGAAAGGAAAGGAAAGGAAAGGAAAGGAAAGGAAAGGAAAGGAAAGGAAAGGAAAAGAAAGGAAAGGGAAGAAAGGAAGAAGATAGGAAGGGAGGAAGGAAGGGAGGAAGGAAGGAAGGAAGGAAGGAAGGAAGGAAGGAACCTACCTACCTTTTGGATATCCTTCCAGGTTTTTTTCTAAATGTTTATACATATAACTTGATATTAATTTCTGTATTCCTAGCACTTAGCTCAGTGTGATGCCTGTTACATTTCAGTGGTTAATAAATGTTCCTTGAAGGAATGAATAAATGAACAACTGACAATTTCCTCCCATTCTGTTCTTTGTGAGGATTAAGAAAAGCAGGTGGCTCTAAGAATGACAAGTTTCCTGGGTGCTTTGAGACATATCTAAACAGATACCTACAAAGCAGGCTATTTTCTCTGTTTCTAGATACTAAGCACCCCACCGCCCAGCATTTTGTGTCCTGCAGGAAGTCAGGCATTAGCCTCATTTAACCTGAAAAATTGGCACTTTATGCGTCTATAGTCATCTATAGTTTACAAAGTGCTTTCATGATGCTCTCGTTTAGTCTTCAAAAGTCAAGCTGTGATGTAATGCCTTTATTCCCATTTATGGGTGAGGAAAGGGGGACACGAGAGGCTGGTGAGTGGTTCCAAGTTACACAACCAGGCAACAACAGAACCAGGACTAGAATCGTGGGTTTAGAGTTCTTGGGGGTTGAGCCCCAGGAAGCTCTGTCAAGGGCTTTGTCATCATGGGGATTTGCCTGACTACCCTGGGATGCAAAGGGCAGAGGTGCAGGGAAAACTGGCTTTTGTCTTTCATCCCAAGCCCACCCCCTGGGAAGCAAAGTGGCCCATGATCTGTCTCCGTGAATGGCACTAAAATGACAAACCTTTATTCTGAATGACTTTACCTGGAGGTGATCTCTTCCGCTACACTGGATCTGACATTAGAAATGGACGAAACCCGGGACATTTCCCACCCGGAGCTCGATGGGAACTGGCAAGTGTCAGATCTGAAATTTCTCACTGCAACTCACAGGCTTCTGCTGACCTGGGCTTGAACGCTCCAGCCTGGAAAGAGTCCAGAATTATATGTTGACAACTAGCTCAGGGGATATGCGTAAAATACCTCTACCTCCAGTGTGGGCAAGTGGCAATTCACCCAGCCAGGGTCCAAGACCGGCCTTCTTATCCTGGCCCTGCCACAATTTTGTTATGTGTCTCTAGACAGATGGCATATTCTCCCCAGAACTGAGCTTATGTATTTTTTTTAAGTTTGTTTGTTTATGTATGTATGTATGTATGTATGTGTGTATGTAATCTCTGCAGCCAACATGGGGCTTGAACTTGCAACCCTGAGACCAAGAGTCACATGCTGGGGCATCTGGGTGGCTCAGTCAGTTAACCGTCTGACTTTGGCTCAGGTCATGATCTCAGGGTCCTAGCATCGAGCCCCGCATCGGGCTCTGCACTCGGTGGAGAGTCTGCTTCTCCTTCTCCCTCTGCCCTTCCCCCTTCTCATGCTCTCTTTCTTTCTCTCTCTCTGTCAAATAAATAAATAAAATCTAAAAAAAAAAAAAAAAAAAAAAAAGAGAGTCGCATGCTACACGAACTGAGCCAGCCAGGCGCCCCTGAGCTTATGTATTTTTAAAAAGTTAGTAAGAATTAGATGGTCTCAAGGAAAGTAAGCTCTGAAAGCACAAGTGTCTACATAACTTAAGTCCATTTCTTTAAGAAAAAAAAGCTTACTCATATAGCAAAAAAAGAATTATGGGACACACACATACATATTAAAAAGTCTATAATCTCATAGATGAGATATGTAGATGTTGCTGAAAGTAAGTGATTGATACCTGCTGCCTTCGTTCTTAACTAAGCCCCGGATGACTTCATGCTTTGAAAGAATGGATGTGAATAAGAGGGCCCGGCCCCCATCTCTTCTGTGATAGCCTGAGGTAATGGAAAGAGATCTGGAGTCCGGCACACCCGGTTTGAATTCCCAGCCTCCTCACTGACCAGCTTTGTAACCTTGGGTGGGATCCCTGTCACTTCATCTGTAAAATGGGTACACGGTGAGGAGTAAAGATAATTTCCGTGAGCTCTCTGGAACCGCCCTGAGCTCGACGTGAGCTGCTGCTCTCTGTAACATGGGGCAGTATGAGGTAATCACCACCCCTGAGCTCAAGGAAAGCAGAAAAAATGTGATTATTTCATGTTTCGGGGCCAGATGCCCAGGAAGGAGTGTTTAAGAAGGGCCTTGAAAGAGGGCCCCCAAGTTGGATCGGTGGAGGTGGGAAAGGGAAAAGCAAGACAAGGCAAGGAGGCAGGAAAATGCAGTGAATGTAGGAGCAGTAGAAAGGAGCATACTCATCAGGCAAAGGTGCACCTGGGCAGGTGAATTGGGGCCAGGTATTTGAGGGTTCAAAGTGACAGAACACCAGGACTTTATCTTATGGAAAATGGGAAGCCATTGGACGCATTGAGCAGAAGAGCGTCAGGTTTAATAAGCTACATTTCTATCGGGCAAGTTGTGGAAGAAGTCACTAGTAGCTACAATCCAGGGAGGAGCAGGGCACACACTTCAGGGATGGACTTGGAAGCAGGTGTCATCAAAATCCTTCTGTACGGACGCCACGGTGCAACAGCTGACGCACTCTGTGACAGCGGTCTATAATGACAGCCTTGGGAGAGCGAGACTGGGGTCATCTTGGGTAAGGTGGGCGAAGACAAGATGACTTCGGATAGACTTGGGGGAGGACAAATTCATGTAAGGATTTCTAGTTCTCACTGCTGTGGAGTTCAAATGGATTAGTCATGTCAGATCTTGAATGTGGACCTACAGTTGGAGTCTTCAGGGACCTAGGGTGACAAGGCAACTTTATTTTACTGTAAAAGCAGCCTGTTCTTTAGCCCTGAGTAACACTGATGTCGAATAACAATCCCTGAGCACAGGAAAAGGAAGATAAGAAAGGAGAGGAAAAGGAAGGAATAGGTAAAGAGGAAAGAGAGGGAGGGAAGAGGGGAAGGGGCTGGAGAGAAGACATAGAAAGGAAGAAAGCGGATCGTGGATAAGGTCACGGATTGGGAGGAGTTCTGCTCCCGGTGGCCACGCACAGCACAGCCCCAGCCACTGACTCAAGTCAGCCACTTGAGCTGGCCGAGAGGAGGCGGGAGGCTGGAAGACTTTGCAGTCAGCTGCATCTTTTTGGCTGTAAATAATCAAATGGAAAAATGTTGGATGAGAGTCCCCTGGCTCAGCCTGGAGGGAGGAGGTCTATTCATCAATCTTCGAGCTTTTTCACTTCTGGGGATTGTCACCCATGTCAGATCCATCTGGACATTTCTGCCTTTTTTTTTTTTCCAAAAGCCTTTGCCAGGAAGAATATTTAACATATTTAGATGTAAGAAACTAGGACATAGAAGGAAGAAATTGGGTGTTAGCATCGGTTTCTCCCTTTTTTCATAAAGCCTAATTGTTCTGGTGGGATCACTGGGTCCATTAAATAATTTGCTTTACATTCATTCATTCATTCATTCATTCAACGATTTTTTAAAATGTATATATTTTAGAGAGAGAGCACAAGTGGCAGGAGGGACAAAGGTAGAGAATCTCAAGCAGACTCCCCGCTGACCATGGAGCTGATACGGGGTTCGACTCAGGGCTCGAACCCAGGACTCTGAGATCATGACCTGAGCTGAAATCAAGAGTTGGATGCTTAACCGACTGAACCACCCAGGCATCCCTATTCAACAACTATTTAACCAGGGTTTCGTGCAAACCAGGCACTGGGCAGACTGCTGTTGGTTGGGCGTCTAGCAGAACCACCTATGCCATAAAGATGAGATCACACACCGGACGAAAGAACAACAGATATTGCAAGACGTTCCCTTAGTTATGTTGCTGGTAACAAAACAAAACAAAACAAAACACAGAGCTCATTTATCCTCATGAGTTCCTCCTTGCAGCTTCTCTCCAAGTCTGCCTTTCCTCGTTTTCTCCTCCTACTGCTTGTTACTCTCTGTGCTTAAAAGAACTTCTGCTCGAAAGTAGCTGCTGGGTTAAATAATCCCACTTCTTTAGGCGTCAGCCTTAAATCATGATTTCCTTTTTGTTCCGTCCACTTCCTGTCTTTACCAGTCACTCGTTTATAATGGCTGCCACTGATTAAGTCCTTCCCGGGGGTGGCACATTTTCTTTATTGATTTCATTGTCTTTGAGCCTCACAACAAAACCTTGAAAGAAACGGAGACTCAGTCGGGTTTCATTCCTTGCCTAGAACACTGAGCCAGGGTCGGGCTTTGAACCTTCATGGGTTCGACCTTCAAGAGAGGACTCCTTCCTTGACACGATATGGCCTACCCCGGCCTCCACCTGAGAGTTATTTCCACCCCCCTGCTCTTGCCCTTGCCAAGGACCAGAGAATTTCAATCAAGAGACTGTGCCCCTTGGTTCTCTCTCTATTAATAAATGTTTGATTGATTCTAAATGAGCTGTCACTATGCCTTGGAGTGAGGATTACAAGCGGCTCCATAAGCAGATTGTAAAGTGACGGCCATGTGACCCACGCTGTTACTGTGACAACAGCTGAAGAGGAAGAATATTTAATTATGGAGATGGAGGAGGAAGGAGACCAGAGGGCCTGAGGGGCAGGGCTGGGCATTTCTGGCCATATCAACGCTTCGGGATCAGGAAGGCAGACTTTATTCTGTTTCTCCAGGTCCTTTTGATTTTTTAAATAAAATCTTAGCCCCAACTCCTCATTGCACTGAAAAATAGTACTAGTTTTGTTTCCCTGGTTTTCTTGGGAAATAGGAATGATAAAGTGTGAACTCCTATCACCTATGAAAACTTGTTGCCTGAGGATCTTGGCTCAGATCTGTAAGCACAAGGGATTGAAACAGTTTTTCTGATGATTATCTTGAGGTTGCTTCTCTGAATTAAATTTCTGAAGCTTACTTACAACGGCACCTTGCCAGTGTGGGAATAGTCTCAATGTGCCACAGAGGAGAGGTCAACTCAACTTCCCTGGGGAGGGAGCGTGAGAGCATGGGGACCCCCATGGGATTTGGCAGAGGCGCTCTTCTATTTACTAACTCGGTCAAATCATTTAATCGCTCCAAAGCTTTGTTTGCCTCACCTGTAAAATGATGGTGATAATGTTGTCTACCCCACAGGGTCCTGGTAAATGTGAGAACTTAGCTAAAGAACCTAGCTGCCACTAGCCCATGGGGCACCTCGGTGTGATTTGGGAAAAGGCCATCCTCTTGGCAGAGGCTACCTTTCAGGAACACAGCCCATCGAGGTGAGGAATGATACACAGGTGCCCCTCCCATGGGTCAACACGGCCCTGTGCGAGGGGGCAAGGCTGGTGAGGGGCGCCACAGGCTGACCTCAGCTCCCACTCCTGCCCTGGGCTGGGCACCCTCCACAGAACCCAACCCCCAACTGTAGCCAGCAAACCTGTCTACTGCACCTTTTAGTTAGGATCTGTGAACTGTTACTAGTATCATTTACCACATTTCATCACTCAGATTTGTTAACTGCTGTCACTCTCATTTACCGTCTGTTCATCAATCCCTGGAGAAACACAGCAGTCTAAGAGGACCTAAGACTTCACACAAAAGGAACAAGAACCCGTTCGCATTCCGTGTCTGAGATGATTGCTGCCTTGGTGCTAAACTCGGGGCTGTTTTGGGGAGAAGAGGGCAGCGAAGGGGGGTGTTGCTATAAGGGGCTAGGGTCAATGAAACTTCTCTCTGGGGCCATGTTTTCGAATGCTCCAGGTCTGCGGGGAGAAACAAACGTGGATGGAAGAACTCGAGGTCTCCGCTCAGAAAAACTGGCTTCCACCTCTAATTCCTCTGTGTGTTTGCCCTGCAGTCAAGGGACACGCCTCCAACACCCTTAGTTTCCTCATTTAAAAATCTGGGTTATGCTCTCTTTCCTATGTATGTTACAGGGCTTTGAGGTTCAACCGAGACAATTTATGAAAAAGCGCTGATTTCTGCAAGACACGGTAAACGATGGAGATGGGCATTTCTCTTCACCATGTATTCGTAGGTTTGCAGAGGCAAGGAAGCAGGCTTTTGGCTGGCTTTACCTTTTCTTTTCCAGTTTAATATCTGTAGCCTTCTGTACGGACGTGGGCCCAGCTGGGTATCAAGTGGTCTAGAGCATCACCGGCTGATTCTAGATGGACCCAGATGGTCAGGGCACCTTGAGGTTGTCACCTTAGCCTTGCAGATAGTTCTCGGCTCCCTCCGATGGTGCATTCTGGAGCTTCCGTTGGCATTGGTTAGTGGAGACCATATTTGCATTTCCTAGTCTGCCCAAAGAGTCATACTTGTTGAAACCTATGGTTAATTTGTCATATCTAACATCTAGATTTGATGCGAATTCCCAGAAACAACCTTAGGGGAAACCCTCACCTGAACTCTCAAACCCTCTTCTCGCTTCTCCACCCCAATACGCTCATGTGTTCACAAAGCTGGACCATCACCACCAAGCCCTCCAGGAAAAATAACAACGGAATTACGGAGAGAGTGAACTAATAGCTCATCTCCATAAAGTCTGGCTGCATCCAACACTGAGACGCCAAGAATCGATGACTTCACCTTTTTTTTTTTTTTTCTGAGCAGCTCCTAAGCTGCATGACTGGGCACAGTTCCACTGGGAAAGTAGACAATCAGGGAGACAGAGGTGCCTGAGAGGTGCTCAGATTTAGAATTCAGGACAGCTTCAACTTGGATTTGCCCTTTTTCTTAATGGATGTTCTGTTTTTCATAGATTTGGGACACACGTATTCTTTTGTGCTGAATCTGTCCGTTTTCCTGTACAGTATGAAAAGTAAGAGGCGATTTTGTATTTTTAGAGGAAAATGGAAGCCTGGGGAAGATCAGCAATTTACTGGAAGCCCCAACGGACACAAGTCTCAAATATGCTTATCAAAGCAAACGTGGGCCAGCGGGTGAGTAAGAAATGAGCAAATACTCAGCTTTCTTCCTCCTCTGCCTTCCATCTTCTGGAACCAGTGAATGAGCTGTTTAAGCTGTGCTATTAAGAAAAGACAAGTTCTTCCCAGACCTGGATCTGGCATTCTCTCATGAGGTGGAATCAGTTCCTGGGAAGCACAATGATGATCAGAGATGTTGATTTAAACTTTAGCTCTGGAATAGGAGAAACGCTAACCATCTTTATTAGCCCCAAATTAAGAAACTCTCTGCTGATAGAGGAGAGTAGCAATTGGAATCCTCGTGTTGAATATCCAGATATGTATGGGAATGTGATGATGAATTTCTCCTTTTCACAACAGGCTAGAAAAAAAAATACACTAGGTAGAAGAGTTTTAGAGGGAAACTGGAAGAAAGTTTTGGACACAAGTGGTCTGATCTACAAGGTGGCCTGTGATTCCCGCCTCTTGGCCTGTGTTTTTGTTTCCCTTTCTCTTGAACGTCATTGTATGGACAACACTTAGCCTGCTGAGCCAGCAGGAGTGCCTAGAACAAGCTTTACCATGCGCTGGAGCAGCTCCCAGAAGCCTCCCTGTTGAGCCCCACCTGGCTCTGGCCAGTCCAAGACCACCACAGCTTCCCAGGGAAGGCACTTGTGTGCCTATGGGGTCTGAGCTGGTTTACCCCTGGAACTATCTTAGAGAAAAGATTGCTAGGTCGTGGGGGGTGGGGGGACTTTGGGTATTGGGTAACTAAATTTCTTTGCCTCTGTTTCTGGACCAGTGTTTCTTAACTGGAAGTGATTTTGCCCCCTAGAGGACATTTGACAGTCTGGAAACATTTTGGTTGTCACAACTGGGATTATTAGTGGCATTTAGTGGGTAGAGGCCACAGATGCTGTTAAACATCCTAGGAGGCCCAGAACAGTCAGTCCCCCTACAAGAATGATCAGGCCCAAACTGTCAATAGTGTCAAGGTTGAGAAACCCAGTCCTGGACCAATGGAAGAATCCTATGTTCTTTTTAAAGCAAACAAAGTGTGGAAGGATTACAGTACAGTTTGCATCACAATGGCTTTAGTCTTATGAAAGAGGACCTACCTACTTCTATTACAGTAATACAGCTATCTAATAATCACTAAACCCCAGTGACATACAGCAATAAACTCTGACTTGTCCTCATGAGGCTAGAGGTCAGCTGGGCAGCTCTGCTCACCAGGGCCAGGCTTAGCTGACCTTGACTGAGCTCCCTCAGGTCTCTGCAACCAGCCGGTGGTTTGGCTGGGAGCTGGCTGGTCTCTGCTGGTTCACTCTTCTGTCTGATGGTTTGCGGAAGGTTGGCCGGGGTGACAAGGGTGACTGGAGTGTGTGGTATGTCAGCACCTAGGGGGCTAGCCCAGGCTTTTCACAGGCTTCGTCAGTGGCCAAGGTCAAGAGAGAGAGGAGAAAAACATGAGAGGCCCTTGAGGCTATGGCTGGGAAGTGACGCATCATTTCCCCTGCACACTATTGGCCAAAGCAAGTTACAGGATTCGAGGCACAGAGAAATACACAACGTTTGCATGAGAAGAGCTGCAATGGCAGTTGCAAGGGGCCAGGATACAAAGAGGAATGAAGGATGGTGGGCATTTTTACCATCAATCTACCATATGCTTCTTCTCCGATTCTAATTTACACGTCAGCCTCAAAGTTCAGTTGAGCAGTACCTTCTCCAGGAAGCTTTACCTAACCCCTCCTTTGTCCTTCGGTGTGAATTCTGGGCTGACAACCCTCACAGCAGTCCTCACACTGTGCCCCAATCCTGGGTCCAGCCACTGGCCAGCCCTCTGACAGATTGCAAGCCATTTTGCAAACCCTGCCTTCAAGGGACCACGAATGAATATGTAGTTTCCTTTCGCTGTATATGTCCTAAATGGTTTCTAAATCTGGCTGTAGAACATTGCCTGAAAGAGCTTGGGTTACGGAGTGACAGTGTGTCAGTTCGAATCCTACCTTTGCCTCTTATAAGTCAAGTCAAGCAAGCTAATGAATCTCTCTATTTCTCGGTACCATGAGGATAATAAGATAATATCACATCCTCCAGAGGTTGGTGAGGGCAAAATGAGGTGATACAGGAAAAGCACTTAAAAGAGTGGCTGGCACATAGTCATCTTCAGAAATGGTACCTTTTGTTGTGATGGGTGCCTCTTTTGCCATTTCAACCCAGCATCTAGTTTATAGAGAATCATGACTTCCTTCATTATTGATTCGTTTCTTCCATGGAGACACGGTTCTCTTGTGCCTCTCCTCGTATAGTAAGAGAACACCACACATCGCTGGCCACCCGACTCCTCAGTGGCTGAATTCCTGTGGCTTCTCTGGCTGGTTCTGCTTGCCTGTCAGTCACTGGAAGAGCTTATCATTTCCTTCTCCAGAGGTCACTGGAGCTGAGAAAGTCAACTCGCCACCAGGGAGGCACTGTGCTCCCAGGGGGAAAGAGCCCCTTGCATCCTGTTCCTACAAGCCTGACTCATCGTGGAGACATTGGCTGGGCTGTTGGATTTCTACAGATCACAGGGATAAGAAAGAGAATTGTGTGGGAGGAGTCTTGAGGAAGCTCAAGAGCTGAATTCGGTGTTGCTGTAACATTTTGGGAACTGTTAAAATAAGACACATGTATGATTTCAGGCAGACTTTTAAATGGCAGCATAACACAGCCGCTTCTGCCATAGGCTGGGTTTCGTGGGTTTTAGAAATCATAAAAATTTGAAGATGCCTCGTGAATAATACACTGACTCAGTTCTGCGAGGCGCAACGTCCCTCACAGGGTGACTGTGTCTATCGCTTTTAATATCCTGCAGACTGGCTGGGTGTCTCTCACTTGGTGGATCTCAGCAGAAACGGAAGCCGGTAGGAGAATGGTGTCATCGGCTTCTCCCACTTTCCAAGCTGCCAAGTCAGATGGCTCTTGCCTGGACTTGAAATTGTTCTCCTTCATGAAGTCTTCAGGTTGAAACGGAACATTTCTGAAACACTTTTAAGAGATTCTCAGTGCCGGGTGGAAACTGGATTGTGAAAGTAGGTATTGGGACAAACCCAGCCCAACCTAAAGCTGCATTTTGATGAGGCACCGCAGGGGATTTGCTGTAACTCTGCATCTACTAAACACCTGCATCCATATTAATATTTTTCATCTTTAAAATATGCTTATGGTATACAGCAGAAGAACATAACTTAGCACTGATAATACAGGTTTTTAAAGTACACTTAAACTTTTCCATAGGAGTTCATCTTGCTTGCAAAGTAGATATTTAGCTTTTTGAAGACAAGGGCCTTGTCTTAAATCTGTCTTGTTACATCTACGGTCCCTAGCACCAATCTCAACGCACATATTGCCTCATTACAAACTAGTAACCTACAAATTTGTTTCATTCATTGTTTTTGTTTTGCCTCAATGCGATGGGGTCAAAGGCAATGTAATCAGGTGGCCATTACACAGGGCTGCAATATAAACAGCTGAGCATGGATGTTCTATACCTGGCTGCTTCATGTGTTCCTGTGGCCTTCAGAAGGATTGTGAGTCTCTGCCACTCATTTGCTTGGAATTTTCTTCCCATCACTCATTCCCTGGGTTGTCCTGCTTCTACTGCAAGGTACAACTCTAGTTCCATCTTCCCCATAAGCCCTTCCTGACATGACACCCACAGAGTCTTTCCCTCCCTGAGCTCCACTGGCACGGACCTTCAATGTACTTCATTTATTTGGTAGCTGGTGTATTTATCCTGGTGTTTTTGCTCTTCTATGTAGGTATTTGTCCTTTCTTGCTGGTTGAGTTGGGGATCTTTTTCGAGCAGACTCTAATACCACTTTGCAGCCCCCATGATGTCCTGTACAGAGTAGGTACTAAATATGTGTTTGGAGGCAGGTGAGAATGATGCATTTGGAGACAGTCATTTATCATGGGCACTTTCCTGGGAGGACTTAGCCAATCCTATGGCCATATTGCTCTTGTCCTAGTCTCCATTTAGCATTTGATTATAATCATGGATCTCTTTCTGCTTTTTATCCTTTATGATCATCAAAGATCTCTTTTAACTTTCTATCCATTTTGATATCATCAAAGATAGAATAAGCCTCTAAGCCACCTCCAAACCTGATTCTTTCCCTTTATCTTCCCCAAAAGAATCCATTTGTTTGTTAAGCATCTGTCTGCTTTCTCTTAAGCTAGCTAGATGTTTTCCTGAATTAGTTCAATTGCAGGAGACAGACTGTAGCAAGAATGGTATTAGACACATCTAGTAGTGTCATGTTCCTTAACAGATCATTATTCAGCACCTACTCTGTGCATTGCACCGAGTAAACACTACAAGCAACTTGTGAGTCCTGCTTTAAGGAGTTTTCAGTCTATTGGAGAAATACTAAACACGTGCATGAAAAACACAAGAAATTCAATCCTATGAGGAATACTGAAGTATCAGTAAATGCTATGAATTCCAAGGAGGGTGATGTTTCTGAAGAGTAAGGAGAAGGTTTCAGGGGCAAGCAGAGTTAGTTCTGGGTCCTGAGCATGAGTAGAATTCTTAGAGGAGAAACTGAACACGGAAGATACACCGAGAGCGAGGGGACAATATGTAGTGGGAAGGCTTGAAGTTTTGGAGTCACAGATAACCCAACCCTTACTATGATGTCACAAGTTTCTGAATTTCATTCCTTATTTGTAAAACACTTTGTGGCATTGTCACGAAGGCTAAATGGACAAAGTATGAATGTGTCTGGTGAAGCATCTGATACAATAGGTGATCAATAATTGCTTGTTAGCCTTATAGCAACTGTCAAAAGTGATGAAAACAAGTCAGTGGGACTGGAGATAGGACTATTTGGGATACAAAGGGAGTGGTGGGACATGAGGAAGGAGACTCAGGCTCCTTGTTATGTCACCTGTTGGAGGGCTTACCTATCTGGATACAGATTTGGGCATGAAGCAGTGGATGGGAATGCAGAGGGCAGCCACGATGGTTTTTAGCAGATTTTGTAAGTTCCTAATTTGGAAAGTACACAGGCTGAGGCACCGGAAGTAGTGGGTGGCAGGAGAGGGCTGAGTCTCTGACTCTGCTCATTATGCTCATGTGAGTGAGAGTTTGCCTCCAACGATTTCAGAAATACGTAAAAGCAAGACTTCTAAAATAAGAAACTCCCAAAATACTAAAATTCTGAAATCTAAAATAATCTAAATCTGAAATACTAAATTTAAAACACTGAAAATCCTTGAGGACCCCTACAACACTACTCAGAGCCAGTAATTCTAAGCAGTTCCTTTTTGAATCATTCAACTATGTTGTATTCCAGGAACCCGGCATGATAGTGATTCTCTAATTTTGCCAAGTTGGAAATCAACTATAGGAAAAAAGTACTGATTCACAGCTGAAGTTTTCCCTGGCTCATCAGCTCTTCAATAAATAATAAATTAAAAGCAGCTGTTCTTGGTGAGGGGCGTTTGCTGGTGGGACCTGCCTATACGTGTCGCCAGTGCTGTGTCATTCTCAGACTAACAATTAACTGTAATTTTTCTCCTGAACAGAAGTGAATGGCTAACCTGCCACTGTGGTGAATGGAGGGGTAGTGAGGAGAGAAGTGAGAAAAGCATTTTGCAACTTATATACATTCTGCTATTTTAATGTATTGCTTCCAATCCTAAATAATAACCAGAAACTATGTTTAGAGATCAGAGGAAATGAACTATCTTACTTTGCCATTTTTCAAGTTAGAAAAAAGAAGCCAGAAAAGGAGATCAAGAGACAACATAACAGTAATAGCCTGATAACCAGAAGGCACATTTGAGTTGAAGTCCCTGATGAAAAACTGCTAATTAGTCTGAAGAGTCTAATAGAGTTGTCAGAAGGCTTTTCACACCCAGTTGGTCAAAGGTGTTTCAGATAATTCTACGCCAAAAAGCATCTATGATTCCCAGTTTGGTCCCCTTTGTAGAGGGCCACGCCCTCCTAACTTAAGAAGTAAATATAAGCAGACTGAAAGGGTGCTTACCCAGCTGTGATATTGTTGTGTGACTTGACATTGACTTTGGAAGGAGCAGGGCAGTTATCCTCTTGGGGTGGGGGAGGGGGGAGCAGATACATCCATTGGTAAGTCTTTAGGTGTCTTAACTCTTGACTCTAATTTTATCTCACTCCAAGAGATACTGATACAGACTCTGCCCATTCAGGTTTATCTTGGATGGGCTTAAGTATGGAGGATTGTAAACAAGACCGGATATCATTAATGAAAGCCTTTGTCACAGTCAGCTGGATGCACTGAAGGCCTACTGCGTACCCATCACTGAGTACGGAGGATATAAGGACAAACAGTACACAATTCCTACTCTCAGAACTTGTGATGAGCCATGAGACGGACACACCAAAGTAGGTAATATCTCAACATAGCATATGCCACATATTAAATAGTACTACAGTAAGTGCTGTTGGGTTTTACATGGGAAGCTCTGTGGTATGTCCAGGGGCAGCGAGTGTGCATGGACTTGACCAGAGTCGAGGACTGAAAGGGGATAACATTGGCATGGTGGTTTGCAGATCACTTCAGCTTTGCAGGCAACTAAGATCTGCAGAAAGATTGAGCAGGGACAGCCAACTGCCTTGAATTTAGGAGGGTAACCTAGTGACAGTGTGTTGGGTAGACCAGTCAGGGGCAACAAGGCCATTAGAAGAGCGGATATAGTTTGGGTGGCAGTGGACAGAGACAAAGCCCCGATGGGACTAGAAAGACACGTGGGAAGAACCACGAAGAAAGAAGCAGTTTTGGGTGCTTCTTTCCTGCCCAGTTGGATCATGGTTGCTGTCTTTGTCAGTTTGGCCTGTTTTAACAAGACTGGGGGGCTTGACTAGCACTCATGTCTCACAGCTCTGGAAGCTGGGAAGTCCAAGATCAAGGCACTGGCAGTTCCGGTGGCTGGTGAGGTCTCACTTCCGGTGGCCGTCTTCTCATTGTATCTTCAAGAGGCAGAGAGAAAAATCTGCTCCCATGCTTCTTCTTAGAAGGGCTCTAATCCCATCGTGGTGCTCCACCCTCATGACCTGATCACCTCCCAAAGGCCCCACCTCCAACTACCATCCCCCTGGGAGTCAGGATCGCAATGCATGAATGTTGAAAGGACACAAGCATCAGTGTCCTTTAATTATAAGCATGTCTACCATACTATTCTGCTTAACTCGCAAGTTTCTTGAAGGTAATGCCTTGTCTGCAGAGGAGGCTTTGTTGGTTGAATTAAATTGTGTGTCACCTAACATGTTGAAATTCAATTTTTTCCCACACTGATTATTGTTAATGAAAATCTGTTTAACTCCAAGACATAGCAACTAGGAGTCTGTCTTGGATCTCAACATTGTTTCATGCAAAGGGTAGATTGCCTGACATTGATTACTTTGAATAGAAATTCTCCCCCGACCCTGCACCCCCCCACACACACACACACTCAGAATCAAAATGCTTATGTTTCCCTAAAAAAAATGAAAGGGAGTGCTTTAAGGAAGCAAACACTTCCATTTTGAGGCAGAAACCTAAAAGCTGTGAGGGGTGTTAATCAGTTTCTCAGGCATTTAAACATTGCCTCACATTTTGTTTTTCTACGTTTGAAATTCATCAAACCTCCAGCTTGGGGATTTCTGATCTGTAGAAAGCTTTTTAACAAACATCCCCAACACCCTTTTATACAAATACCGCTTCTTCGAATGCAAAAATAGAAACCACTTTCTATTCTGCATAACGTGTGGTGTTCTAGTCTATGAAGCAGTTATAGCTGCTAGTAGCAATCTTGTCCTAAACAGCAGCGGGCTCTTTGCTTAGTCTGCCCTCCCTCCCGAGAGCAGTCTGTTTCCCGGGCACTGGGGCAACCTGGGAGCCTCCTCTGATTCTAATTGTGTCTGCAAGGCTTTCCTACACCGCTTGCTTATTCACCTTAAAAAAAATGCTTATCTTTTTAAAAGACTTTATGTATTTGAGACAGAAAGAGAGAGTGAGAGCATGAGCGGGGGTGGGTGGAGAGGGAGAAGCAGACTCCCTGCTGACCGCGGAGCCCAACGTGGGGCTCAGTCCCAGAACCCATGAGATCATGACCTGAGCTGAGGTTAGACACTTGCTTAATCAACTGAGCCACCCAGGTGCTCCCACCAAAACTGCTTATTGTTACTCTTATTCATTTCCGTGCATCTATTTTTCACATGGGAGATAGAATATTCAGCATGAACTCAGGAAGGCAGATCAAATCCATGAGGTAACACTTGCTAGGGAGATGATCGTGGGCAAATAACCTCTTGGAATCTTTGTTCTCTCATTTGAAAGTGGGGATAATAGTACCTACTTTCCAGGAACTTGTGTGGATTAAATAAAACAGGATGATGGCTGCAAAGCACCCCGGCATACAGTAGTCTCTGTGAACATTCGTTTCTTTTCCTTATTTGGGAAGTATTTGTTTCTGAGCATTCTAGTGCTTGAGGATAATGCAACGAATAGAGAGAGAGACAAATCCCTCTGTTCTGTGTAATCATGACAGTGGTTCTCAAAGTGTGGCTCCCCATCCAGCAGCATCAACACCCACCTCGGTTTTACTGCATCAGAAACTCAAGGTGGGGCGGGCAGCAGTCTGCTTCCCGGTGATTCTGATGCACACAGGTCTGAGAGCCTTTGCTTCTAGATAAAAGCCAGTATTGTATGTTTGTGGGTTTATGACCAGGGAAAAGGTGTGTGTGTGTGTACACGTGTGTGCGTGTGTGGTGTTGGTGGTGTGGTGGAGTGTTAATCTTTATCAAGATCACAAATACAACTAAAGGAAATAAGCCATGGCGATGGAATTGGAGAATAGTTAAATTATTTAGATTTGGTCTTCAGTGTCTGATGACGGTATTTGTTCTCTTTCTTTGTCAAGCTAAGCCTCGGGGACCAGGGATTTGGGAGTGAATAGTGTGGTCTGTGGAGATCTGAGGATATGAGGAGGTCCTGAGTCTGTCTTCAAAAATCACCATTCTGGAGCCTCCAAATGGGCTTCCTTGGTTTTTTTTTGGGGGGGGGGGCGGGGAGCTTTCTTCCTTTGGGAGCAGGGTGGCAGGGCTAGATGTCACTAGGACGGGAAACCACCCTTCTCTTTAGATGATTTTGAAATCTAGGTCATCTTCCCCCCTCCCTGTGGGTCTGCAACAAGACTTCGAGTTTTGTGTGAGATGGGCAGGGAGGTCATCAAAGACTTCACATTAGATGCTTTTAGCCTCGTCTGAAGAGCTATTTTACGGGCACCCAGTTCTAACCTTTCCGTATTTGGGGTCAAAATGATAGCAAAACAGGCACAGAAACTAATCAATGACAGTCTCCCTTACAGCTACACCGCCTCCCAATGGGGCCGAGCGCGCAACTTGTTGGCTTCTGCCCCCTTGTGGGCAACCCGTCTCACTGCATCCCGCTGGACGCAGGGAGCCTGTTATTTGCTTCCTTTTTTTTTTTTTTTTAAGATTATTTATTTATTTATTTATTCAACAGAGATAGAGACAGCCAGCGAAAGAGGGAACACAAGCAGGGGGAGTGGGAGAGGAAGAAGCAGGCTCATAGCGGAGGAGCCTGATGTGGGGCTCGATCCCTTAACGCCGGAATCACGCCCTGAGCCGAAGGCAGACGCTTAACCGTTGTGCCACCCAGGCACCCCTGTAATTTGCTTCCTTGACTCAAACTCCGCAGGGTCATTTGGTGAAATGCTAAGGCTGACCTTTCCCCTCTTCCTCCTTCTTCTGCCCTGAGTTTCCATGGCCTTCATCAACCCCATGATTTGGGGAGATACAAATGTTATCAGCAGGACGATGCAACTGCAGCTGTGGGGAATCAGGTGTTCAAAACAGCATTTGGCACAACTGGAGGGATGCTGTCAATACATGTGCCACGCTTCACGACTGAGATTTTTTTTCTATATGAGTTTTTATTTTTTCAATATACTTTTTAAAAAAAGATTATTTGAGAAAGAGAGCACAAGCAGGGGGAGCAGCAGGCAGAGGGAGAAGCAGGTTCCCCACTGAGCATGGAGCCCGACATGGGGCTCGATCCCAGGACCCCAGGATTATGACTTGAGCCGAAGGCAGATGCTTAACCAACTGAGCCACCCAGGCACCCCGACCTCTTTTTTCTTTTTTTTTTTAATCATCAATCCCACCTGCAGACTCAAATACCCTTTCCCTCTGGCTTCACATCCTTCTTGAATTTTAATGGCAGAGCAAGAAAAAGACTGTATCTAAGTATTATTGTCTGGACTGAGAATGTTGTTTTAGATCCTGGGTGGGAGCTTCTGTAGCCTTTGGGGGCATACTCATATTTTTTCTTGCTTATTAATAAAGGCTCTTACATATTTGAGTCATTAACCCTGGGTCTGCCATCCAAGTTACAGTATTTTTTCATTCATTCACTCAACAAACATTCAGCACACTTACAATGTGTCAGGTACTGTTCTAGATTCTGGGGATTTAGTGCTTTCCAAAGGATAAATAGGGTTTCTGCTTTCATGGAGGGAAGAGAAACATGAAAGCAAATTATTAGTTTTAGATTTTGTCAAGTGATGGAGGACGTTGTTGCATTCGTAGGGCTGTAGGGAGAGGCTGCTCTGAGTGGGTGACATTTAATCAGGAAACTGATGCTAAGAAGGAACCCGAAATGTGTGAGCTGGGAAAAATCTTTGTGCACAGAAGGAATGGGGAGTGTGTATACCGTACCATCTGAGGAGGCTTGCAGCTCCTGAAGATCTAAACGAAGGCTGTTGAAGTTGTAGTGGAGAGAACAATAGGGACAGAGAGAGAGAGAGAGCGAGGCTGTGGCAAATTTCATTCTCATTTTAGATGTGACTGGAAACTATTAAAGGATATTATGGGTGTAACATGATCTCCTTTACATTATTAAAAGGTCCTTTTGGCTGCTCCCTGGCGAATGGTCTGTAAGGGAGCACAAGGGGGCAGGGCAGGCAGACCAGAGAGGATTCTGGAGCAGTCCCCAGAAGATGTGACCACGCCCTAGATACAGGTGCTAGGGGTTGGGTGGCAAGGAGTGGGTTAGCTTTGGACACATTGTGGAGGAAGAGCTCGTGGGACTCACAGCTGAAGATTTAGAGCAGAAAAGAGGAATCAGATATTTGCCTTTCAATGTCATTTATAGCTTTTTTGTTTTGGGGAGAGTCTTCCTAAGTACTAGTTTTTTAAAAAATGTATTTATTTATATAGCAAATAGTTATCTTTCATCTCATCACCGGAACAACTCACTTTGCTGGCATCCCCATCTCTTCAAAGCAGATGACAAGAAATAGAACAGTATTTTGACTTGAGCAACGTACTTTCTGTTTAGGCACAAGCCTGGGTTTTGGAAAGGAATGCATCTGATATGGGGAGCTGATGGATGGCTTGTTCAGTTTTTAGGAGACTTCTGTTCAGTTACTGGCAAGTAGCTCAGGCTTCACAGAGGACAGATGTGATCAGCTTTCTCTCTCGCTCTTTTTAAGGATTTGTTTATTTTGGGGGAAGGGGCAGAGGGAGAGGCAGAAAGAGAATCTCAAGCTGACTCCCCGCTGAGCACCAAGCACAGACTTGGGGCTCGATCTCAGGACTCTGAGATCACGACCTGAGCCAAAACCAAGAGTCTGATGCTTAACCCACTCAGCCATCCAGGCACCCCTCTTTTTTTTTTGTAATAAGTTTTTAATTTTAATTCCAGTGCAGCTAACATACAGTGTTATGTTGGTTCCAAGTGTACAATATAGTGATTTAAGATAAGTGTGCTCCTTAATCCCCTTCACTTCTTTCACCCATCCCTCCAAACCCCCCTTTGAGAACCATCAGTTTGTTCTCTGTAGTTAAGTGTCTCTCTCTCTTTTTTTTCCCCTTTGCCCATTTGGCGGTCAGTTTTCTTTCAGAACGGAGGGCTTGCCTGTCGGAGGAAGGCTGGTTTATTCTTCCATCACTTTCATTCTTTACATTAAAATGCTTATCTTGGGGATCTTTTCCTCATTCTAAGACTTTGTGGAGAGAATTTCCTTTTTTTTTTTCCACCTGGTGTATAGCTTTGGTCTTCTGTCTCCCTGGGCAGAGCCTCCGCACAGATGGGATTAAACTGAGTGGGGATTTTCAATATGTTGGAGGGGGGGGTGTTTGGAAATGGAGAGCCTCGTTTGAAACCTAGCTCTGCCATGCAGTCGCTGTGGGGCACAAGCAAGAAATTTAACCTCTTACGGTAGGTCGTTTCATCTGTAAAATGGGGATATCATAGCTATTTCACTACGATGTTATGAGGATCCCTGTCGGAAAAGTACCAAGTTATGGTGCCATTCCCAAATATGGGGACTTAACTACTGATGGGTCCTGTCTCTCCCATCTAGACTCTCAACCCCTTTTCATTTGTCTCTTGTCCTCCCAGCAGCACTTTAAGGACAGAGATTATACTGTTTTGTGTCACCAGTGTCTAGCTCAGGGTGTGGCACCTACTTGATGCTCAAGACGGGTTTGTGGACCACTTGAGGGCACAAACGGATGTCCCCATGGTTGGGACCAAGTGGGATCTTGGTCCAATCAGCTGTATCCTTGTGCTCTCACTCTCTCGTACTCATTGTGTCATTTGTCTTCTGGTACTTTCTGAAGACTCTCCGCTCCCCTATTTCTAGCCTCTCACTCGTGTTCATGGGGGAGTGGATTTTTTGAGAGTATACCTCAGACCCGAGCTCCTCCAAGACCCCATTTTGACTCTCTAGCCAGTTGCTCGGATAATCACCGTAATTGCAAAGACGTTGGGTTCAACCCTTAAATTGACTGCCTGGCATCCCCAGAGTTGGGAGATGCTTCACTAAAACATCTCGTTGTCCTTTAGTTTCTGTTCCTCAGGAGGATGACGGTCTAGCTCTTTCGGGTGTCGCTGGCGATTTTTGGGTGAATTTCTTTTATTACCTGGTGGTTCCCTTTTTAAGTCTGACTATCCCAAATACTGAAAATTCAGTAAAAATGAATTCAGCTGTTTTTATATACTGCATTCAGACATTAGGGGGCAAAAGTCAGCAACTTTGATTTTGAAGGTACTATGGAGTATTTTTTTAATTTTTAAATTTAAATTCAAGATAGTTAATAGAGTCAGGAGATTTCACACCTCCGGTGGAGCCTGAGGTCCCACCATTGTCATGGCAACGGCGGCCAGCCGGCCTCAGGTGCCAGTGCTCTCTCTCCCATGCTCTCCCACAGCCTACATGCCCTTCACCAGGTCAGCGCTAATCCGGACTTTGATGGCCTCAGACAAACTCCAGGGGTAGTGACATTCTCTGAAGTGCAGTTGGGGATAATTGGATAGAAAGCAAAGGTTGTACTGCTCTGAATAGAACTGGTACAAAATATGAGGCTCACATAAGAATTCATAGTCTTATTTCCCTCAGACATGTTTGGCCAAGAGCAGGGGACATTGGTAACTTCTGCTTTCTTCATCATTTCAAGCTAAAGTCACTGATGCTCACTTTCCCAAAACTGCGGTCTCAGTTTTCCAATTTCCTGAACAAATCTGGGTCTAGCCGGAGGTTCACTTGCAGTCTCAGACCCTCTGGGCCTGAACAAGGGTCAGAGCCAAGGGTTGGGGGAAGAGAAGTGGATTTCAGAAATAATTTTACAAGATAGAATGAACAGATCTTGTTAACAGATTGGAAGTTGGGGGCAGGGTAGGGAGTGAACTCCAGGTTTCTCCTGGGGGCAAAGGGCAGTGGCCTCCTTTAAGATCCCACTGGATGGGGAACTTACCCATGTTCCCACGGGAGGAGCAGGTTGGTGGGGCTTAGGAGAGGATTTCCACTTTGCACAAGCTGAGGTCCCAGCACAAGACTTGGGCACAAACTAGCCTGTTTCAATTCTGTTTTTTCTTGAACAGAAGAAAAGCACCTCCCTACCCCCATCCTGGCTGATTAGAGGAACTGAACTGAAATGAGAAGGGAAAGGACTTTATTCATGAGTGTCATAATTTCGAAACATCTCTTGTCTGGATTTCTGTAACTTATCTGAATCTATCACTGTACAGATTCATATCTATCTACTAGCTGGCATGCCTGGAGTTACTGGAAAGAACCATTAATTATGATGCAAAAAGGAAATCCACTGCAAATCAACACTCATAATTTTTAACTGTCTACGCTTCTTAGGGCTCCTGTCAAAAATCCCTGGTTGGCTTCTCCTGATGTGGCATTTCCATGTCTTTGGGACCCTGCGTACGGCAGTCACTAAAGCATCTTCTTGTCCTTTAGTTTCTGTTCCTCAGGAGGATGACTGTCTAGCGCTTTCGGGTGTCACTGGGGCTTTCTGGGTGAATTTCTTTTATTACCTGGTGGTCCCCTTTATAAGTCTGACTACCCCAAACACTCAAAATTCAGTAACAATGAATTCAGCTGTTTTTATGTAATGCATTCAGAAATTAGGGGGAAAAAAAGGCAGCAACTTTGAAGGTACTGTGGAGTATTTTTAAAAATTTTTAAATTTAAATTCAATTTAGTTAAGATGTAGTATATTGTTAGTTTCAGGGGTAGACTTTAGTGATTCATCAGTTGCATATAACACCCAGTGCTCATTACATCACGTGCCTTTCTTAATGCCCATCACCCAGTTACCTCGTGCCCTCACCCACCTCTCCTCTAGCAACCCTCAGTTTGTTCCCTATAGTTAAGAGTGTCTTATGGTTTGCCTCCCTCTCTGTTTTTTCTTATTTTATTTCCCCCCCTTCCCCTATGTTCATCTGTTTTGTTTCTTAAATTGCACATTTGAGTGAGATCATGGTATTTGTCTTTCTCTAGCTGACTTATTTTGCTTAGCATAATACCCTTTAGTCCCCTCTATGTTATTGCAAATGACAAGATTTCAATTTTTGATGGCCGAGTAACATTACATTATATAGATACCACATCCTCGTTATCCAGTCACCTGTCAATGGACATCTGGGCTCTTTCCATAGTTTGGCTATTGTGGACATTGCTGCTATAAACATTGGGGTGCACGTGCCCTTTTGAATGACTATGTTTGTATCCTTCGGACAAATATCTAATAGTGCAATTGCTGGAGTATTTTTCAGAGCTTTCCTACATGGATGACTCAGTTTCACCCTGTAAAAATTCAGTGAGCTGTAGGAACAGAGGGGTGCATCTCCCTGACAGGGACTCTGAGGTCCAGGGAGGCTAGCTGTGCCTCGAGGCACCGGGTGAGTCAGCAGGAACAGGGACAGGAACAGGTGTGTATACCACCAGGCAGTTTACCACACACTTGTACTGATACTGTCTCGTCGTGAGTTGGTTACAGTAGTCATCACAGACAACCTCACTTTACAGATGAAGAAACTAAGCCTCAGAGGTGAGTGACTTGCCAGAGACCAGGCACCTGTAAATAGCTCTTCTGATACCAACTGGTAAACTGCAGTTCAAGTCTGCCTTAACCGCCTGGTGTAGGCGCACACCCCACCAGTGAAAGGCCCAGTCCCCACAGGTGGCCCCCACTTGATGTCAGCTGCAGGTGGGGGCTCCAGGCCCCCCACACTTCTGACAAACTTTCTACCAATCTGGGGGATTCTCCTTACCTCCCTTAGGTTTAGTAAGTTGCTAGACAACCCTGAAAACTAGGGACAATTCTATACATACAATGATAGTTTTACCCTAAAGGACATGAACCAGGACCAACCAATGGCGAGGTCTGGGTGGGGGGGTCCTGCCTGCAGAGCTTCCGGGTCCTCTCCTCGTGGTCCGCTCCTTCCCAGTACATTGCCCTCCAGACACATCAATGTGTTCACCAGCCAGCAAGTTCCCTGAGCTTGTGTCCGGAGCTTGTACTGGGCTTTCATCATACAGGCAAGATGGATAAGTCAATCTCCAGCCCCCTACTCCTGCCCAGGCTCCAAGCCCCACCTTGATAGTCATAGGGTGGGTCTCTCTGCTGATGGGCCTCCATCCACAGCCATCTCCTCCCCATAAACTCAGGTGTGAACCAAGGGGCTCCCTCCAAGGATTTTAGTGGCTCAGTTCCAGGAACCAGGGGCAAAGACCAGACAAATTCTTTATTATATAAGAACAGCAGAGCTGGGTCTTGACCCCGCGTCTGCAAATCCGGCCCATTGCTTCTCCCCGTGCCTCCACACCAGACCCTCAGCACCTGGCTCCCAACTGGCTTTCTGGCTGTGCGTTCAGGAGAGCGTAAGAGATCGTGTTGTAGTCTGACCTCCTGAAGATCTGAGAGAGGCTTCTGAGATTTCAAAACCACACCCTGCCCTTCCAGTTTGCCCACCTGCAACCAGACCAAACCCACAATCCAATCTCCACATTTCTGAGGTGATGGAGCCGAGGCAGGAAAGGTGCTGGCAGTCACACTGACCCTCTCCGGCCTCCGCAGAGAGTCTATCTTCAGGACAGTGGAGGGATTTTGAAAGCCAGCGCTAGCACAGACCATGACTGCGAAGGTCCGCATTTATCCTTAATCTGCATTTTAAACAAAACCCCTCCATCCCACGCAGCTATCTGCCCTCGGTAGCTGTGTTTCAAAACCTATGAGGCAAAATGGAATGGTAGATGAGAAATGCTTTCAAAGGAATAAAATCCTTTGAAAAGGGTAGCATACCCACTTGAATTATTGATGCAAAGCCCTGCCATTTGGTGAACAGGGGAAGGGGTTTAGGTTTACTACACACCTACTATGTGCCATGCATCGTACTAGACAGTTACAGATGCTGCACTCATCTATGATGTGCACCTTACCATCCTAATTTAATAGATAAAGAAACAGCCACTGAGAGATTGAAGAAGCTGCCCGAACGTGCAGTGGGGAAGAGGCAGAGCTACAGTCTGTACCCAAGTTCAATTCCAACACCCATTCTTTTGCCCATGTCAGGCTGCCTCCAGTAGCTGTTAATAGCTGGGGAAATGCTGCTGTCATTTTTATTTGCTTGGTTCTTTATTAAGTATTATTTTTGTATAATTATGCAATTAAACTGTGATCCTCAGAAATCCTGTAATTTTGAAAGCCCCGGGCAGCAGAACGATGCTAATCGAAGAAAACCTTATTTACATTAATCCCGTGGGGGAGATTGTTCAGGTCATTTCTCTGAAAGCCCTCATGACCTTGCTTAGTGTAGTCCAAATATCAGGCAGGATTCGGTTCTTAAACCACAGCTAATTCAGACCTCTGCTGTAGAGCAAATGCCCTATTAATGATAAAAATCACAATCGCATAAAAGGCTCGCTGTGGGATTTTAAGAGCAGCCTTATTTCCAGCTCCAGTTTTTACTTCACCTGCTGTCCCTGGCCTCTGTTAAATGTGGCCTCTTTTGAGAGGCGTGGGCGGAAGGCCAGAGCCCATTAGCTCAGCACTAGTGCCACCTAGTGGCCGGCTCTGGTGTCTGTGGATCCTCCTGGCATTTCTGATTACAGGGTGAGGTGGGGTGGGGTGGGGTGGGCTTTTGGTCTCTGCCTTCTCCAGTTCTTCGGACAGGTGTTGCTGTTGTTTTAACTTTAAAAAATTTTTTTTAAATTTAATTCAATTTACTTAACATATACTGCATTATTAGTTTCAGGGGTAGAATTTAGTGATTCATCAATTGCATGCAACACCCAATGCTCAGTACATCGCCTGGCTTCCTTAATGCCCATCACCCAGTGACCCCATCCCCCCACCCCCCTCCCCTCCAGCAGCCCTCAGTTTGTTTCCTAGAGTTAGGA
Source organism: Ursus maritimus (assembly GCF_017311325.1). Lineage (NCBI taxonomy): Eukaryota > Metazoa > Chordata > Mammalia > Carnivora > Ursidae > Ursus > Ursus maritimus. Next base: position 45,269,885 of record NW_024424008.1, on the reverse strand, counting down.
GTCTCTTATGGTTTGCCTCCCTCCCTGTTTTCGTCTTATTTTTCCTTCTCTTCCCCTATGATCCTCTGCTTTGTTTCTTAAAGTCCACACATGAGTGAGATCATAGGGTATTTGCTCAGTCAGCTGTTTTGACAACAGCACACAAGATCCCTGTGTGTGGGGAGGAGACGAAGGAGACAACCGTCTACCTCACATAACTGCTAACATCTAACTCACGGTGATGACTGCTTTTGGACGTGGACAACTTTGTTCGTTTTGACCTCCTGCAGGTACCACACGAGCATGCCTTGGCTCCTGCTTCTTTCAGATCCCTGGTCCCACTGATAAATGCTCGTAAGCCCCACCCATGCACAGACAGCTCTACCTTCTTCCATATTCGTGTCCACAGTCTACACCACAGCCCAGGAAGAAAACCGAGAGTTCACTCACTACATCCTAGACCGTTCACCAGCTGATTTTATTTCCTTCTCAAAGGGTTTCTCGGTCTGGGGAAAGGTAATCGGAGACATTTCCTTAGCGTTATTACTGAATCACATTGAAGGGCATCAACTGTGTGTCCTGCCTTGAGTAAGGGCCGAGAATACAACATTTGTAAGTTACACCTCCTAACTTTGACAAAGGCACAGACTGCTCAGGAGACAGCCTTGAGAAGATACAATCACAGCAGGAAACAATAAGCACTCGGTGAGGTGTGCCGTGATAGAGGTAGGATAGGGCCAGTTCAGGACCGGGAGTCAGATTTACCCGGGTTGGGTTCCGGATCTGTCGCCTAATTGTTATATACTTAGGCGTCTCTGAGTGCCAGTTTCTTCATCTGTAAAATTGACGTAATTATGTCTGCCTCGCTGGATGCCGAAAAGAAATAACATCATTTGTGGAAATAAATGAACATCACCCCCCCCCCAAAAAAAAAAAAACTTGCCATAGCAAGGGAGCCGGCCACCATCCCTCGGTTTGTAGAGACTCATAAGCAGGCAGGGGAAGGGAGAGAGGGGAAGGCTTCAGGGGCACTCTGATTGGAGCTGTTGCCATGGGGAAGTGGGAGGCAGGCTGACTAGAGGCGGGGCCTCTTCTGTGATTGGTTTGGGGAGCATATGTGGCTTTCTCTGATTGGTCCCGAGTTGGAAGCAGGAGCAAAAATTAGGGAAAGGGGCAGTCAGCGCCTGAGTCCTGGCCGGTAGGAGTTCTGTGGTCACGTATGGTCTAGCCACCGTCCTTCTGTATATTCAGTCTTTCATCATACATTCAAGTCTTGTCACATGGTGTAAGATATACAAAGATATTAGTAAATGGTAATCATTATTATAATTCACCATGATCAGAGGTCACTCTGAAATTGTAATTGAGCCGGACGTTAGCAGAAACTTCTCAACAGCTGTTCTTCCTGGACTGGTCAGGGTCCAGTCAGGAAAAGAGAAACCACACCAGTTATCTTAACAGAGATCATTTGCGAAATTGGTTGCAGCAATCAGAAGACCGAAAAAGCATGACCCCCAGCCCCCGGCAAACTGGTGCAGGCACACCTGAGGGTACCACAGGGCTAGTTCAGGAGGAGTGGAGAATCTGTAAACTGGAACCAGCAGCTCCTGAAGCTAGCGCTGCTGTGGGTAAGAAGCATTGTCCCAGTGATGTTGGTCGGAGCAACAAGCAAACAAGAATGGGAGCAGCTTCTGCCTCCTCCCTCCTCCTGCTTTCCAGTCTCCCTCTAGTGACCTGTTGGCCATAATTCACAGGGATCCTCTGGCAAAGGAGAGGTGAGGCTACCGTGTCCGGTGCCCAGCATCACGCAGAAGAGTGTGCAGTGTGGGCTTGGAACTGCACAACGTCTGGTAACCGGCAGACTCCCTTCTTTGCCAGTCATAGAACTGTAGTTTTGTTCAGGTGTAAGGTGGCTAAATGCTTTGGGGAAACAGAGGCACCACATGTATGCTTTTCCCCGGGTCTGCAAACCTTTGTTTTCAAAACTGAAGAGCAGCCCATGGAAGCAGACAATCCGTTAGTAATTCCCAGTTTTGATCATTTCCTGCCCACCCACTAATTTCTCCCTTTCCCCGAGTTTGGAGACCTGTGGACCTGGAGGGATGGAGGAAAAACCCCAAACCTCTCATTCCACAGTGATGGGGCAGCCCCTGCTTCCTCCCTTCTATCCAAAACCAAGAGGCTCCTGGAGAAATGCCCAGTCCTTTCCCTAATAGGGGCAGGAGAGAGAAGATTCAGGGGTCAGGGTCCACTTCTGTTCCAGGCTAGATCTTCCCATTCTACATGGTTGGACTCTTCACGAGGTTATTGGCCTGGGGATTTTTAGAGGAGGCAGGGCTCTAGCTACACTTTCGTCCAGAAGCAGCTACCTATACTAGAGATGAGGCCAGGCATCGGGAAACCCAAAATGAATCAAACATGGTCCCTTCCCTAGAGGAGATTCTATCTAGTGGGGGGAGACTGCAATCAATCAGTATAACATAATGTGAGTATAAAACATAAGTCAATGGTGTCGTGGACTCACTAATGCCTAACTCTGTCTGTGAAGGTCCTCCAAGACTTTCCCGAGGAGGCATTTGGCTTAAGCCATGAAAGAGAAGTCTTCCCCAGGAAGGTGGAGGACGGAGAAGGTGTTCCAGGCAGAGGCCAGTGCCTTGCGGAGGGCCTGGAGGTCTACAGCACCTCCATCGAGGGACTCCTTAAGAGGTAAGGCTGGGCAGAGTGCTGGAGACAGGGCAAGAAGGATGGAGTTCTGGGATGATGAACGTGAAGGCCTAGAGAGGGAGCAGCTCCTCAAGGGCACGAGATGACATGCTACAGAGACAGCGGGAAGCATAGGCAGGGACATGGCCCAGTCTGCAGTCAGAGAGATCATTCTAGCAGCCACGCACAGGCTAGATGGGGAAAGGGCGCCAGCAAGATTGCAGGCAGAAAAGCTGCTGAGAACCTGTGCTATCGTGCTCACGGTGGCTTTAAAGACGCGTAAGAGACTTTCTCAGGTTCCCGCAGCCCAAGAGTGATTCAGAGCAGTTGACATAAATCAACATAGCTGGGGGAATGGTGCCCCCGCTTCTGCATGAAGCACCTGTCCAGTGAGGCACCTTGTAGACCCAGAAAGACCAGGTCCCAAGGACGGATGGGCACGCAGGGAGCAAATGGAGAAAGTGGAAGGAAGCAAGGCTGGGAAGGAGGAAGAGGGTGTACATCGTGGGGGGCACCACATAACCCAGCTTGGAGGCCACTCCTGATGCCCCTGAAACTGGGGCCAACTTGGAGGCAGAGACATGGGTGAGCAGGGGCTGTGCCTCAAGATGGTTAACGGGGAGCAGCGTGTGGGGAAGGTTAGGGGAGGGAGTCGTGTTATAAAACTGGTGCACAGGGGGTACCTGAGTGGCTCAGGCAGTTAAATGTCTGCCTTTGGCAGTTAAGTGTCGGCCCGTGATCTCAGGGTTTTGGGATCAAGCCCTGAGTCAGGCTCCCTGCTCAGTGGGGAGTCTGCTTCTCCCTCTCTGTCTGCCCCTCCCCCCTGCTCGTGCTTGCTGTCTCCCTCTCTCAAAATAAAATAAAATAAAATAAAATCTTTACAAAATAAAACGTGTGCACAGGCAAGTGATGACAAGGATCAGGACTGGTTTTGTGGCTTTGGGAATGGAGAGGATGGGTCAACATCGGAAGGGAGACTATTTAACTTAGGGAAACTGAGGAGGGAATGAGGGGTAGGGGCCAAAATGTTTCCATTTTTTTTGTTGTTGTTGTTAACGTAAGTGAGAGGGATATGGGAATTGTGAAGGCGGGAGAAGGAGTGATTTTTAGCACCAGCTGTTGGTATCTGAATAATGGATTACCTTTTTCGGTTCATATCCATGTTGCCGGGGTGCCATAATGGGCCAAACTCATCACTATGACTTCAGATGAGGCTATTAAAGCGACAGGGAAGGGAACCACAGAGAAATGAGGGGAAGGGGATCCAAGCACAATCTGATTGTCAGTAATAATTTTCATTGCAACAACAATCGTAACAGCCCTCCATATATTTCATATTCCTCTTTGAAAGTGCTCCATTAGGCTAATCCTAGTGAGGATACAGAGAAGTTGGGCCACTCACTCACTCCTGGCAGTACTGTAAGTTAGTATACCACTTTGGAAAGCAATATGATAATATGTGGCAAATCCCAGTGCTAGGAATCTATCCTAAGGAGATGTACCTTTTTAAAGCAAAAGCAGAGAGCCCAAAGTCCATTACGGTGTTGTCTCTGCTAACCAAAAATAGTGAAAACATCAAACTCCTACAGAAGGAAATTGCTTGGTAAATGATGCTATGATGACTCAGTGAACTATTGTAAGCCTATTAAAATGTAAATTACAATCATACCTGTGAGGGAGACATAGAAACATGTCTGATACAATAAGTGGGAGTAGAGAGAGCAGGGTACAAAACACTTTGTACACTTAAATACAACTGTAAATACATGCATTTAATCATGCATCAGTAAGACTGGGAGGTAACTGGAAGAAATAAAAGCAAGTACTGTAGGAAACAGCACGGGCTCAGGGGTCAGAATGCTGGGCGCCAATCCCATGATTCACTACCTCGTGACCGTGGATAATGTCTGTAACTTCTCTTAGCTTACTTCCTTATCTATAAAATGAGGGTAAAAAATGGGTGTCATAAAAATATCCACCACAAGGAGTTAAGGACATCCAAATGAGATAATGCATATTTGGCTCTTGCAAATACTCAGTAAAGGGTGTCTATTACTAGGAGCAATTTCTATTTTAAATCTATTATAGATATATATTGCCTCGATATGTTAAAAAAGGCACAAGCAATATATCATCAACTCTTTAAGGGATGAAGTAGACCTGAGCAGGAGTCAACAAAACAGAAGAAAATGCTACGTTAGCTTCTCTGTTTTGGCTTTGTGGCTTTGTTTATGCTTTATCCTTGCATTTTAACCCTACTTGACATGTGACCAACTCTGGAAGTGAAATAAAAGCAATAAATACCCAAATAAGAAATTCTTACTCAATGCCATAGCCAGGATTTTTCGCTTCTTTCCTGCCCTGACTGTTGGGAGCACCGATTTAAACACGTTAATCTCATCTACTTTCCTTCCCCAATGGTAGATGCATCAGGGATCAGCCAGACAGCTGCAAAGTGGACAGAGGGAGGGGGCAGGCCAGGTGGGGATGGCTCCCAAACTAGATTACTGACGTGTGAGGTCTGTATTACTGGGCAAAGGAGGAGGAGAGACTGGCAGTCATTTCGGAGCGACCCCAGGGGCTTTCACCAAACTTGGGACTTATGGAGTCATGACTTCATCAGGACTTTGACAGTTGGTACTATCCCACTTCTCTTCCATTTATTCCATAAGAAACATGGCCGGGGTGCCTACCAAGACAGTCAGAGCAAACGTTGGTTGTCAGGGGCTCATCCTATTCACCTCAGCTTAGGGAGAGGGAAGTGCAGCTGGTGTCTCTTCAGTGCCTCTGTTTCTCTCATCACCCCCAAAGATTTTAAACTCCTGAAGCACAGAGCCTGCCTCATCTTCAGCTGTGTATCACTGACTGCCTTGCGCACAATCGTGGGATCGATACTCCGCTCTAAACCTGACCCAAGGGCTCCATCTGCATCATGAATAAGAGACCGCTGGTTCCCAGCATCAGGTTTCGTGAGAACAGGCTGGCCCAGTCCCTAGGACACCAGATCTGTGCAGGCAGAGCCCGCACGAACCCAGATACCTGCTGTTCCCTGCGCGCTTCCAAAAGCAGTGAGCCTTCAAACTCCCATCCAGCAATTACACTACTTGGAACTTTTGTTCATAAATATCCACTGGGGGAAAAAATCCATCAATATTCACAGAGATGTTCACCTAGCATTATTTAATTATTTTTATTTCTCTCTCTCTCTCTCTCTCTCTTTAAAGATTTTATTTGTCAGAGAGAGAGAGAGAGAGAGCACAAGCAGGGGGAGCGGCAGGCAGAGGGAGAAGCAGGCTCCCTGCTGAGCAAGGAGCCCGATGTAGGACCCGATCCCAGGACCCTGGGATCATGACCAGAGCCGAAGGCAGGCGCTTAACCAACTGAGCCACCGAGGTGTCCCTGTTATTTTACTTTCTTTAAAGCTTTTATTTTTTTCATTTGAGGAGAGAGAGAGAGAGAGAGAGAGAGAGAGAGAGAGAGGGAAAGCGCACAGTCTGAGGGGAAGGAGAGAGGGAGAGGCAGACTCCCTGCTGAGCAAGGAGCCCCGCAATGCAGGGCTTGATCCAGGACCCTGAGATCGTGACCTGAGCCGAAGGCAGACGCTTAACCGAGCCACCAAGCACCCCACCTAGCATTATTTTAATAACAAACGACTAGAAATGATCCAAATGACCATAATTAGAAGATTGATTGAGTTGTGTACAACAATAATTAAGCAAAAAGTCATCTCCACACTTGCTATGGAAAGATAGTCTAGATACATAGGTTAGTGAAAGAATACTACATTGAGTAGTATTCTTTGAGAAACTTCTGGTAAACCGTGGTAGATTAAGCACTCGTGTTAGTGTCCCTCTGTCCAGAACTAAAGTAACAGTGAGAGTATGAAAATGCACAAAACCACAATACAAAAGAATAGAAAAGGACAGGACAGAATAAAGGTTTGGAAACTGGACAGCTGATGGCTGATGTCATGTATCAGGTAAAGCTATATCTTACGTTTGCAGTGGGAGAAGCCCAGGAGTGAGGACATTCATGCTATGGAGCTCTAGAATGTTCAGAAATGGCTGGCACAAAGGTCCTTCTCGGTGGGGGGTGTCCAAGGTGATCTAGAAGTGGGAGCATTTATTGAAAGTCTACCTAAGAAGCAGATACACCCTGAATTCCTACCTCAACTCCACTATGCTGGTGACTTCCCCTCTACCAACAAGCAGATGCCTAAAAGTCTACTTTCTGAAGAGGTTGAACCAGAGACATTCTGGGATCAGGGATACCAGGCCTTGCTGAGGCAGGGGAACCATGCTGAAAATGGGGGTTCTTACTAAAATAGTGAGATCCCTGGCCCCCTTCTTCCACTTGATTCCCAGATTGCTGAAAGCCAGTGTTACACTTCCTATGCAGAATATTGGAAGGTATTTCTCTCTAGAAACTGAGCTGCTCAAAGAACAAGATCCCCTGGTATTTACCAGTGGTTGTCCTCCCCCATGAAACAACCCAGCCAGATTATCCTATGCAGCTCACCAGCCAGCAACTCCAGCTCATTCCCATAAAGCTGGTCCCTTGCTTCCTCTGTGCCTCACTTTTGAATGAGCAGAACTGGCAGGGCTCAACCAAACATTTTAGGAAAGCTTTTTTTTTTTTGGGAGTGGGAGAGGAAGAAGCAGGCTCCCAGCAGAGGAGCCTGATGTGGGGCTTGATCCCAGAACTCTGGGATCACGCCCTGAGCCGAAGGCAGACGCTTAACGACTGTGCCACCCAGGCGCCCCCATTTTAGGAAAGCTTCTAACATGAAAGACAGAAACCCAAACAAATATGTGGAAGAATAATGGGAAAGTTTGGTTTATCATTCAGCAAATATTTACCCCTTCTCCCTTCCAGTGTGGACAAATGTGCAGCCCAAATCCGAAGTGTTAGATTTGGTCATGTAATCTGCTTTGGTCAATGAGATGTTTGTGGATGTGACGTAAGCAAAGGATTGAAACGGGTTTTTATGTTGGCGCTTGCCTTCTTAAGCTTTTACCATCCACATGAGAATGTATCCTTGATAGCTGCTCAGTCCCAGAAGAGTGAGAAACATATACTCCAGAGACATGACAGCCGACTCACAGGCCTGCCCTATGAGGACCCACGAGTGAGAAATAAGTACTTATTACTATACAACCCAATGAGTTGGGGGTGCCCTTATGCAGCACTCTTGTGCTCATAGCGAACTGATACAAATGAGAAGAACTTGGAGGAAACAGAACAAAGCAGGAGCAGAAGAAAATTTGAAAAATGGAGGAGTTTAGTAGAAGGACTAAAAGATAAACTTGAAGAACAGCCTCAGAGGCTAGAGCAACATTTAAAACAAAAGGTAGCAAACGGCAGAGAAAAGAGGGGGGAAATAATAGAAGATTAGCTCCAGACAAGTATTGTAGAAAGAGAAAAACTGAGGGAAAACAATGATCAAAGGAATACTTCCAGAAAATTCCCCAGAATTGCAGGTCACGAGTTTCTACACCGAGTGCCTGGTGTAATGAGTGAAAGAAGACCCCCGGCAGGATACACCAGAGTATAATTTCAGAACACTGGCGAGGAAGAGAACATTGCAAAAGCTCCCTGGTGGGAAAGCTGCTCACACGTAAAAGATGAGCCATCCGGAGGGCACTAGAATTCTCAAGAGTAACACGGGAAGGAAGAAAACATCAGCACAATGCTTTAAAAATCACAAAGCAAAATTCTTTCCAACCTATAATTCTATATTCAGGAAAACTATCAGGGAATAAAGTCGTGCACGTTACAGTTGTGCCCGATCTCCAAACATTTATAGCGTGTGTGCCTCTCATAGAAAGCTACTAGAGGATGTTCTCCACCAAAATAAGGGAAGAAACCAAGAAAGAGACAGACATGGAATCTAGGAAATGGGGGATACAACAGAGAGAGGAAGGATGGGGAGCCCGAAGCTACATCACCAGGACGAACAGGAAACTGATGCATGACCTGATATAAAGGAATACAATAAGAAGAGAGTCATATGGCTGGTTGTGAGTCTGGGAGTGAATTAGTGCCAGGAAGTTAGAAAACTATGCAGAGGAAGAAGCAAGAATATTATTGAAATCAAGCAAAACTGAAATTGTACCAAAAATAGATAAATAGAAGCACAGTGCCCTGCACACCTCTGTGAACACATCACAGTGTGAACAGTGCACTGGAATCTAATCAAGATTGTAAGCATGTTTTGTTTGGCTCTAGAACAATGAGGAAGGAGCTGTGTGTGCATATATGCCTCTATGTGGGGGGTAAAGGAAGAGTACCAGATAACCAAACAGTGGTGTCCCCAGTGGGAAGTCGATAGAAAATATCCAAAACTGAAAATCAAGAAACAGGGCAGGTAAGTTATCTAGAAATAGAAACATGGAAACAAGTAGCTAAAAGAGCCTAAAGTGAATGGCTTTGAGAAGTGGGAATGGGGAGTGGCGGGGAGTGGGGCAGGCAATTGCTGGGTTCCTTTACAAGCCTTGTAGAAGAATTTACTTTTCAAGCTATACATTCTTGGTTAAAAACTTAAAAATATCATTTAAAAGGCAAAAATTAATTTCAAATGTAATTACATTTAAAAATTTAATAAAGGAGCACCTGGGTGGCTCAGTTGGATAAGTGTCTGCCTTCAGCTCAAGTCACGATCCCAGAGTCCCAGAATCGAGCCCCTGTCAGGCTCCCTGCTCAGTGGGGAGTCTGCTTCTCCCTCTGACCCCCCCCATGCTCTCTCTCTCTCACTCTCGCTCTTTCAAATAAAACCTTTTTAAAAATTTAATTAAGAAAGCAACCCGTCTTTATATGTTTACTTACATATCACTTGATGTATTCGTTGTATATAACATGTAGAATTTTTTTTTTAAAGATTTTATTTATTTATTTGACAGAGATAGAGACAGCCAGCGAAAAAGGGAACACAAGCAGGGGGAGTGGGAGAGGAAGAAGCAGGCTCCTAGCGGAAGAGCCTGATATGGGGCTCGATCCCATAACACCGGGATCACGCCCTGAGCTGAAGGCAGACGCTTAACCGCTGTGCCACCCAGGTGCCCCAACATGTAGAATTTCTAAATACAGAGATTCCACAAGTACTATTTGCCAACCAGGTGAGAGATTTTTATGTCCGAAAGTGTTACATTATTTTGTAGTCATCACGGTAACACTTGATTTAAGCAGGAATCATCAGTGGATGCTAAAGTCCTTGGCAGAACAACTTTGGGGAAACAGGATACTCATACAGTCCCAGAGTGTCACATCACAATCATTAAACACAAAGAGAAAAGGATATTTTTAATACAGGTAAGTCTGGCAGACATTGCCTTAACCAAAGCATCTAATTTAACATGACCAGTAAGGGGACAAAGAGCCTCATCTGCCTCCCAGTGTAATCCGCGAGAACACAGCATCACATACATGTATTCTTATCAAACATGTTTAACCTGGGGGCGCCTGGGCAGCTGAGTCTGTTAAGCGTCTGCCTTCAGCTCAGGTCATGATCCTGGAGTCCTGGGATCGAGCCCCACATCAGGCTCCCAGCTCAGTGGGGAGCCTGCTTCTCCCTCTGCCTACCACTTCCCCTGCTTGTGCTCGCTCGCTCTGACAAATAAATAAAACCTTTTAAGAAAATGTTTAATCTGCATGCATCACGAGGGAACAATCAGACAAAACCGAATTGAGGGACACTGCACAAAACAACTAGACTGAGTGCTTCAAAAATATCCAGGTCATCAAAGACAAAAGGAAGCTGAGGAACTTTCCAGATTCAAAGATGCTAAAGCGACAGTACCATTAAATGCAAGGTGCGATTCTAGACTGGACAGAAAGAGAAAAAGCTGAAAGTCCATTACTAGGATAATTGGAAAACTGAACACAGACTGTGTATCGGATCATCGCATTCTGTCAATGTAAATTTCTTAAATGGATCATTTTAATATGGTTACCTAGGAGAACATCCTTAGGCCTTAGAGATTCGTGTAAATATTTCTAGGAAAATGTCTTGCATGAATACGTTTGTCTCCTTGTTGCAAACAATAAAGAAGTCTGTGAAATAAAGCATGAACTCATTCTATATTTGACAACCATCCATTGAGCACCTATTAGGCGCCAACTGCTGCTGTGGGCACTGGGGATACAAATGCAGCACAGACCTACAAGATGCCTGCTTCCATCAGCTTGTATTCTGAAGAGGAAAAGGCGACTGCAATTAATAATGCAGTAGGTTACCCCGATCCCCTTCGGGCCCAAGGCACTCATTCCCCCCACTTTTTCGTACCTCTTTCCTTCTCTGGAAATTGCCCTTGGCTGCAGGGAACTGCTGGCCCAAGGTCATGTTCCCCCTACTGGAGGCCACCCGCCAGTGTCAAGTCTATATGGAGCTACAGAAGTTGAGTCCCCCTGAGTCCCAGTTGAGGATAACTGCGAAGGGACATCCCAGCTCTGGCGCTGCCTGTGGTCCCTAGGGCTACCGCATGGCGGCTCAGCCTCTTCCTCTCCCCTCTCCTGCTTCCCTTGCTCCCTTACAGGTGCTGTATCTGAGAGCAATGCTGGTTAGCCTCCCTCTGGTCTGTTTCCTGGGGAACCTGACCCAAGATGCTAACCAAATTACTGTGCAAAATGGAAAGCACGAAATGCAAATAAGAGATGGGCCGGGGCCGGGGAGGGGGGTACCAGGTGGATGCAGGCTCCAGGCTCTCTGGCCGAGCCTTGTCACAACCCGGCACAAGAAACTGTGCGCCCCAAACAACACCCCAAATATTTTTGCTCCAATTATAATCTTACATCCATTCCTAGCCTTTGCATCATTTTCAAATTGGAAATATTTGACTACCGTCGTTAGGCTGTCTTTTCGTTTCACTTTTAACGATTTTTCGCTTGGTTGGAGACAGAAAGCCAGAGGCAAATGCTCAGATTCAAGCTTAAGGGAAAAAAGAAAAGCAAGATAGCCCTTGCCCCTCCTTCCCTCTCCCAACCTCTCCTCCTCCTCTTCCTATTTTTAAGTAAGAGGACAAAGCAGGCCAGCCTTGGCACGTGGTTATTGATAATGGGTCTGTGAAAAGACCACCCATCTACCCTCACTCCACGGATGGCTTTGTATCTAAAAAAAGCCAATTAAATGAGAGCTGGAACATAGGGCTGCGTTCTGGCGGCTCTGGCTCTCTCCATCCCCATAATGACCATGCCTGGGGCACCGGAGAGAAACTGGAGAGTCCCTTGTAGGGGAAGACATCACTCTCCTTATAGCAGGTTGTTAGGCTTCGTGACAGCTATGGGCAGAAGGAAACCGTGGCGCTAATCATTGTGTGGTAGTCAGCTCCTCTCAGCTCGGTGCCTCCTGACAGCCCACGCATATTGGTGGAAAGGAAATCCTAGATTTGCAGATGCATTGCGGTTCCTAATCCCCCAGCAGGGCTCTGAGTTAGCACCCATGTGCTGATAGGTTTGCTAACTACTTTTTTTTTTTTTTATTTGAGAACGAGAGACAGACAGAGATAGTGAGAGAGACCGCAAGCAGGGAGGAAAGGGAGAAGCCGGCTCCCCGCTGGGCAGGGAACCTGACGTGGAACTTGATCCCAGAACCCTGGGATCGTGACCTGAGCCAAGGCAGATGCTTAACCGACTGAGCCACCCAGGCGCCCCTGGTAACTACCTTTTTAACACATGCCTGTGGAAAAGGGCAATGGCTTTTTACTCCGTGTATGCGGAAGAGTGACGGCATCCCAGTAGGCAAAATGAACATCTATCGTCCTAAGGTTTTCTTCGAACATGAGGGCGGTATTTTGGGAATAAGAAGTTGACCCAGGCCTGGTTTTTGCAGTGACAGATTCAAGTTTCCATTTCTTTATTTTTTTTTGTAACGTGAGCAAAGAGTGCCTGAACTTTCTTAATCACAGGTTACCATGAGGTTAAAATGAGATCATGTGGGCAGTAACTCTCTTCTAGAAAACTCAGGATGCACCGAGTCTCACCTGCGTCCAGGCAGCGGGGTCCCCAGAATGACACCTACTGGAGGGGAATGGACTTCATACATCCTTCTCAAGGATGGCCGTCCAGGTTGGTACCTTCTATCAGAGTGGCTTGAATTTGGCCCTGAATGGTGCTGATTTTGTTGGGAAGGAAAATAATGCAGTGGATAATCTGAAAGTCATCTAATTAGGACCACAATTTTCCCGATTTGGTGTTTTTCAGGGATTTTAGAGTCCCCAAGGGAGAGTTACTGATTTATTTGTTTCGTAGGTCAGCCCTGTTGTGCGGTAAGGCAGGTGAAGTAAACGGCACAATAGTGCAGCTTCTCGTCACACCTGCACGTGAAGAATGGAGGTCTGTCTCGTGTTGTTATGACGACCAAATGGGAAGATATGTCAAGGGCTCATGACAGTGCCTGACACATAGGGAGTACTCCAGAGGGGCTGGCCGCGACCGAGAAGCAGATTAACAGGGAGCAGGCCCACCCCTAACTTCTGCGGGCCCCGGGCAAGACAGTCAGTAAAGGAACACTTGCCTCTGCATATCTGAAGTTTGGAACAAGCTAACCAACTGTGACATAAAATATGTCCTATTCTCTTACCTTAACACACAAATCTTTAGAGTGGTGTCCTAGAGGGCCTAGCACACATTTAGAGCTCTCCGACTCCTTGGAGTTCTGTGCCAGAACGTGGTGGCACAGGGATATTCTGGCCGTCGCTGACCCCAGCCTGTGGCCTTCTCCCTTCTCTTTTTTGTTTTGTTTTGTTTTGTTTAAGACTTTATTTGAGAGACAGAGCACAAGCAGGGAGATGGGGCAGAGGGAAAGGGAGAAGCAGACTCCCCGCAGAGCAGGGAACCCAGTATGGGGCTCAATCCCAGGACCCTGAGACCATGACCTGAACCAAAGGCAGACACATTCACCGACTGAGCCACCCAGGTGCCCCTCCCTTCTCTTTCCACTTCTGATTCTGACCTACATCGTGAGGCTGCCTGAGCCCACACATCCGGGCTCCATCTGTACTTGCCACAGACAGTCACTCCTTGGGCACCACTTGGTTCCAGCAGCGCATACCCTGGGCGTGCAGTAGCACCCCCAAAGGATGACCAAGAAAGAACGCAGTGCAGGCCCTGAGGCCTTTGGGAAGAGGACACTGGGGTCAGGGCACCTGGCATGGGGTTCAGGTGGTCACGGCTTTATGGCCCATAGATGCCCCTCCCCGTGGGAAGAGGTGCAGCCCGGTGGGGGTGGGCGTCCTCCAGAGCATAGGACACAGAATGGGAGCCCCACCTGATGGGGTGTCGCGGCTGTGCTGGCTGGGGGTTCAGAGCATCATCGTAAAGACTGAACTGTGTGAACTTCAATCCCAGTTCCAGCTCTTTCTGGAGTATGATCTTGGGTAATTTATTTAACACCTCTCTGCCAGATTTTTTCATCAACAAAATAAGAGTGGCAGTAAGAATACTTGCCTCGCAGTGTTACAAGGACCAAATGAGTTAATATATGCAAAAGTACTCACATTAAGTGCCAGACTGTAAGTATTAACCGTCATTCACGACTCCCTCTTTTTTTAATGGTTGTGTGACCTGGTCCGACCACAATATTCAATATCCCATTCCTGCTTCCACCTGGCAGAAAGGAAGAGAGAAAGGAAACATACAATGATTTCATACAATGATCTCCAAAGTTGCCTTCTAATGGGCCCAAAGTTGGTGAATTTAGGTTTAGGGTGTTTTGTTTTTTGGGGGGTCTTTGAGGGGCAAAATTTGGAAAAAGGCTCACACTGCCCCAACAGTATTCTGGTGTGTTTAAATATGAAACTCCTCGTAAAAGAGGACCCAGGGCCCTGCAGGCAGGCTTGCTGGAAGTAGATGGAGTATTTTCCCCAGATTTTTTAAGTACACAAGAAATTCCCATCTGTTGGGGGACATTAAAGTTTTGTCCAGTTTGAAGGCAGAGGGGGTGTTGAAATGATTTTCTTTTAATTGTGGTAAAACACACATAAAAGAAAATTTAGCATTTTATCCATTTTTCCGTGTATTATTTTGGTAGTAAACACATTCACATTGTCGTGCAACCACTCTCCAGAGCCTTTTCATCTTGCAAAACAGAGGCTTGGTGCCCATTTAAATAACAACTTCCTATTCCTCCCTCCCCAGCCCCTGGCAACCATTCTTCTTTCTGTCTCTGTGAATTTGACAACTCGAGGTACCTCATGTAACTGGAATCATACAGTATTTGTCGGTTTGTGACTGGCTTATTTTCATTAACATAATGTCCTCAAGGCTCATCCAGGTTGTAGCATGTGACATGAAATGATTTCTAGTCTCTTTCTAGCCTAGGGTGGGTACTCTGAAACCTGCAGACAACTGAGAAGTGGAGGGGGCGGAATGGACCTCTCAGCTTCAGAATCCAGGGTCAGGGATGGATCCCTAGGGTTTGTTTTCCTCGTGGGAACACAACCCCATCACCATAATGCCCATGTGTTTGGCACCTGATAACACCCGTGTTATTATGGCATGAATAGGTTTGGAATGGTTTCTCAGATTTACCTGGGCAGGTTGGCAAGGAAAATACAGAACCACAGGTATTAATTTCATGGAAATCCAGAAGCAGCTCTACTGACATTTTAATTATTCTCCGTCTACTAGTAGGCAAGAGAAGGCTTTTGTCAAATCCAGAAAATTGCAAATGAACATTGAGTTCAGGGCAGTGCCTGAAATTATTGTCAACCTCCAAATCATAATAGACTTTAATTCCTTTGTCTGTACATTTGCTTGAAATGTTTTGGTCAGTACCGTCTGAAGGAGGCCAGGCTTCCTGGACTCCAGTCTCTGCAGGGATCTGTCCTCCAACACCTTGCCTTAGTGAACTGGTCATTAGTTTGCTGTTTTACCAGATGGACTGTGAAGGCAGGAATCACACAATCGTGTTTATTTTATCCCCGTCTGTGGTGTTCTTTTCAGGTGACACACACATTTAAAAATTTTTTTAAATTCACTTTAATTAACATATAATGTATTATTAGTTTCAGGGTAGAGTTTAGTGATTCATCAGTTCCATACAACACCCAGTGCTCATTACATCATGTGCCCTCCTTAATGCCCATCACCTGTTACCCCATCCCTCTCTCCCAATCCCCTCCAGCAACCCTCAGTTTGTTTCCTAGAGTTAAGAGTCTCTTATGGTTTGCCTCCCTCTCTGTTTTCATCTCATTTTTTTCCTTGTCTTTTCCTACATTCATCTGTTTTGTTTCTTCAATTCCACACGAGTGAAATCATATGGTATTTGTCTTTCTCTGGCTGACCTATTTCACTTAGCATAATACCCTCTAGTTCCAGCCACATCATTGCAAATGGCAAGATTTCATCCTTTTTGATGGCTGAGTAATATTCCATTGTATATACGTACCACCTCTTCTTCATCCATTCATCTGTCGATGGACATTTGGGTTCTTTCCATAGTTTGGCTATTGTGGACATTGCTGCTATAAAGATTGGGGTCCATGTGCCCCTTCAAATCACTGTGTTTGTATTCTTTGGATAGATACCCAGTACTACAATTTCTGGGTCATAAGGTAGTTCTATTTTTAACTTTCTGAGGAACCTCTATACTGTTTTCCAGAGTGGCTGCAGCAGTTTGCATTCCCACCAACAGTGTAAGAAGGTTTCCTTTTCTCCGCATTCTTGCCAACATTGACAAACATTTTTTCAGATAAATGAGTGACTGGATGGATGGATGCACAATTAATATAACTTGTAAAATACCTTAACATTATAATTGTAATAGGGTTATACTGCTAATTGGATAGAAATGCTCCTTTTTGATTTGGAATTTTCTTTGAGGTCAGTTGTTCATGAATTCACTAATGAAAGCTGGGATCCTGGAAATATGACTTAAGGGGGGTATGCTGAAGGCAATGGAAGACATCATCATTCAAGGAGGAGGAAGTAGGAACACACATTTAATTATTTTCATGATCCTCCATTCATTCATATGCTTTCTCACAGCATCATTTACTCAACTGATACTTACTGAGCACCCATTATTGTTTAAGTCAGTACACAAGGCATAGAAGAGACTGCAAAGATGAATGGACATTAACTTTTGAAATCTGCAATTGGGACACTCTAGGAGATGAGGTATAGTAAAATTGATATGGTACAACGTAAAAATATAGATGGCACAAGAAAGGTATAAATACTTGCTGTAAATTACAGAGGAAGAAAGGCCAGAATTGGGGTGTGTGTGGGGGGGGGATTCAGAAAAGCCTTCATGAAAGAGAGCGTTAAAAGGGCTGCCAGGCTACTAAAATGTGGGTGAGCAAGGGTTGGAGCAGGCTCCAACCAAGGGAGTAGAGAGCAAAGGTTAGAAGGTGAGAGCAAGCAGAGCAGGCCACAAGAAACAGGGAACGTCTGTTGGCCAAATGTAGCTTTTGTGAAGAGAAAGAACTAAGCCAGGGCATGGATGCCAGAGGGTGGGGGTCGCTGAGGCTCAGACTACAGGCTGCCTGTTCCAACTACCACCTCCCAGGTAGGCGTTTTAATATGCCCTATGGTATTTAATGCAAGCACAAATATGCACGGTAGTAGACTCGTGCTCAGTGGAAGTAAACTGGGCTCAGAGAAGTAACTTGCCTAAGATCACACAGCTAGACAGTAGACCCTTATACTACGTTTGAACTGCACAAGTCCACTTATGTGGGATTTTTTTCGATAAATACAGTATTTTTTTGGATAAATACATGTTCTCTCTCTAGCTTACTTTACTGTAAGAATACTATATAATACATATAACATACAAAATATGTGCTAAATGACTGTTTATGTTATCGGCAATGCTTCCACATCAACAGCCGGCTTTTGGTAGTCAAGTTTTGGGGGAGGTGAAAATTATACAGGGGGCATCTGGGTGGCTCAGTCGGTGAAGCGTCTGCCTTCGGCTCAGGTCATGATCTCAGGGTCCTGGGGTCAAGGCCTAGGTCAGGCTCTCTGCTCAGCGGGGAGTCTGCTTCTCCCTCGCCCTCTGCCCCCTGCTTGTGCTCCCTCTCTCTCTCTCAAATAAACACATAAAATCTTTTTTTAAAAAAGTTGTACAAGAATTTTCAACTGCTCCTAACCTTGGTACTTCTCAGGGTTAACTGGTATATAAGTTATATAATAAACCAATACACATTAAAATGTCATTATAGCGGATAGCATTTTATAAACTTTAATATGCGACAGTCTAGGTCCCAATCATTGTTTGTTTGATAATAGCAAGAGCCGGTGCCTATCACTGCATATTTACCAGGTGATATGCACCATGCGCGACCTTCTTCCATTTTCCCAACAACATGTGAAGTCGGTACTATTATTAGTGTGCTCATCTGACAGATAAGGAAATCAAAATCGGAAAGGTGAAGTCACTTGGCCAAAATCATGGTGAGTAAATAATAGTCAGGATTTGAGCAGGCTGAGTTGACGCCAAAGCTTAGAAACTATGAATAAATCAAGTTTATTCAACCAGTAAATACTTTCTGAGATTTAACTCTGTTTACACACTGTGCTAGACTCTGGGGATGCAGGCTCGCAAGGCACTCATCATCTTTTATTACCATATGATTGCACAGGACCAGGTTTCTTGCTCCCATCCGCCTTTTTCTTCCCTCTTTCTTCTCTCCTGGGCAGGAAGGCTTTGACTGGAGAGATCAGGATCTCATGAGCATCATAACTGCACTGTAAGAACTTCTTGTTCCAGGTGATAAGAACCCAACTTAAGTAACAAAGGAGATGTACTGGCTCTCCAAACTGAAAAGTCCAGGCAGTACCTAGCTTCAGGCATGGTTGACTCTACGTCTCAAGCAAAAGAGACTCTCTACATCTCTTGTTGTGCCTTCCTCTTTCCGAAATTTCTTCTCAGTTAGGTCCTTCCCACAGGGTGACAGGATGGCCACAGGCTACTCTGGGTTTATATCCACCCAGCTTAGAACCATCTGGTAGAGAGCAATATTGCATTACCAATAGTTCACAGAGTCACAAGTGTCACACTCATTGACCTGGAGGGGGTCCGTGCATGTCCCTGATGGTGGCCAGGGGATGCACTATTCTCATTGCTCTCTGGCATGGATAAGGAAAACTATACATGTCCACTATACTACATGTCAAAGTTATGCCAAGAGGTTAAAATGTTATCAACAACAGAAATAAATGGAAAAAAACCCTTATAAAATTAATGTATTTTCCACCTGGGACAATCCAAATGGCCTGGGCAATTTCTTATAAGTCTATTATACAGCATATTTTATTGTGGGCCCCATTCGAGGGGATGACCCACCAAGAGTAGGCACAGAAGCCTACGGCCACCCCTCTAGTGTGGCCAAGAGCAGTCAGTGCCATAATCTTCCTTTGGGTTTCCAGGATGGAGTCAGGGCGCTGGAAGAGAGGACAGAGGGATGGTCAAGATGGAGAAGACTGTCAGGGAGGAGAGGAAAGAGACAAGAGGAGAAAGAGTCACAGATACTCATCCACAGTCCCTTTACTCGGTTTGTCTAGAAGTCAACTGATGAGAAAAATTAGCAAACCTTTATCAAGAGGCTCTGGACAACGTGTGAGCTTGGGACAGGCTGGCAGGAAGATTATTCTCTTTTTAGAACTGATAGTACTGAGTCCCTGCCCAGGTGCTGCAGACAGAACAGGGAGTTCCTGGATGTGAAAAGCACTGAGACAGGATTCAGAGGAGGGGCTGTGTTGAGCCAAAGTCTTTTGAAGAATGAGTTAAGGGTATGGGGGCCTTCCAGGTAGAAAATCCTTTTTTTTAATTAAAAAAAAATCATTGAAGTATAATTAACATACAGAGTTCCATTTGTTTCAGGTGTATATACAATGATTCAAGTCTACACATTTCTCAGTGCTCATCATGATAAGCTTGCTCTTTAACCCCCTTTATTTCACTCATCTCCCCCTCCTCTGGCAACCACCAGTTTGTTTTCCGTATTTAAGAGTCTGTTTTTTTGTTTGTCTCCTTTTTTAGTTGTTCATTAGTTTTGTTTCTTGGACTCCACATGAGTGAAATCGTATTTTTCTTTCTCGGACTTATTTCACTTAGCATTATACCTGCTGTTGCAAATGGCAAAAATATCATTTTTTTATGGCTGAGCAATATTACGTGGTATACATAAACATCTTTATCCACTCCTCTATGGATGGACACTTGGGCTGCTTCCATACCTCGGCTACGGCAGGTAATGCTGCACTAAACATAGGGGTGCATGTACCTTTTTCAAATTAGTGGTTTTGTTTTCTTTGCGTAGACACCCAGTAGTAAAATTACTGGACTGCATGATAGTTTTATTTACCATTTTTTGAGGAGCCTCTGTACTGTTTTCCAGGGTGGATGCACCAGTTTGCATTCCCACCAACAGCACACGAGAGCTCCTTTTTCTTCACATCTTTGCCAACACTTGTTTCTCGTCTTCTTGGGTTTAGCCATCCTGACAGGTGTGAGGTGATAGCTCATTGTGGTTTTGATTTGTATTTCCCTGATGATGAGTGATGGTGAGCATGGTTTCATGTGTCTGTTGGCCATCTGGATGTCTTCTTTGGAGAAATGTCTGTTCAGGTCCTCTGCCCAGGCAGAAAAAAAAATTTTTTTTTAAAGAATTTGAGAGAGAGAGCATGCGATCACATGAGTGGGGTGGGGGTGGGGGCAGAGGGAGAGGGAGAAGCAGGCTCCCCACTGAGCAGGAAGCCTGAAGTAGGACTCTATCCCAGGACCCTGGGATCATGACCTGAGCCGAAGGCAGACCCTTTACCGACTGAGCCACCCAGGTGCCCCCAGGGAGAAAATCTTAATAGCATGAGCAGTAATTGTGATTTAGTGACAGCGTTTTTAAAATTTTCAACAAATAACCCTATGGAGGAAAACCCTCATCTCCCAGCAACAGACCATTTTTATAGCTTAAGGGCAAGGAAGAGCTGAGCTAGAGCTGCACTATTTTACAATCCTCCCCTTTAACAGTAAGTAACGAGTATATATTACCCACTCTCACTTCAAACATTGCACCATGACCCCTCCTTCTCCCTCCAAATCTACCACAATTTTCCTTCAAGTGTGACAGTGCGAGGTGGAGGAAAGAACTTCAGCCTTCCAATCAGCCCAAACTGGGTCCGTACATTGGCCTTGCCATTTATTAGCTTGTAATTCTAAGCAAGTCATTTTGCTTCTGTAGGTCTCATTTTTCTGATCTGTAAATTGGGACGACTACCACAAACGGGATGGCTGGGATAATGAAGTGCGATGGTACACGTGAGAAACCTCACGCTTACAAAGGCATTCAATATATTTTACTGTCCGTGCCTCCCACATTCCTGAAACACACACAGAAAGCAACCCAGGACGAAGGGCAGGCTATCCCCGGTACACAGGCGGGGTGTGCGGACGTGTGCCCACTCTCAGCAGTCCCAGCAGGCAAGCCTGAAATTTGCCAGACACCAATGAACTAGCCATTAGTTAGCTCTTAAACATTTCCTCCCCTAACTGATACACAGGAATAGAAAGCCCAGCTCCACGCCAGTATTGATATGTAGACACTGAGGTCGAGTGTGGATGGACACTTGAGGCTAAAGTCGTATTAAAATTTAATCGGAAATGAAGATGAAGCTTCTTTGAGATGATCAGTTGTCCTTGGGCTCTCAGTCTTAGTGTTAAGACGATGATTCTATTTACAGACATTGAATCAGCCCTCCTGCCTCCAGTCCCCTCTTTCCATTCCATCCTACACATCGCTGCCTATTCGTCTTCCTCCGAGTTTCACCCTCTTCCCCTCCCACTGCAAAATCCTCACTGCTGATGGGATATGCTACTCCCGCCCTCCTCACCACAGCTAATATTATCAACATGGCACCTTACCAGTGTCTTGATTTAGCTCACACAGTCCTTCCTGCCAAAAACCCTCCTCTCTCCTTTCCATTTATCTGTCATCAGGCCCTTCAGCATTCAGCAAGCTCTCCAGGCCCTGAGTGGTGTTTCCAGCAGGCAACACCCTGAGTGAACTCCTGGGTTACTGAAATCATTTAGTGAGGATTGTCTTTATCTTTGTGTATGTACTCGGTCTCACCGGCTAAATAATCAATTTCTAAAATGCAGGAATTATGTCTATTACAGGCGTGCATTTGCAACAGTGAGTTGCACATTGTGTATAAAAATATTTTAAGATAATAAAGAGTAGATTCATATGTGATTTTGGAAGGAGCTCCTCTATTGCCCAAATAAAGGTTTATGCACACTGACATTTAACTCACATGAAGGCAAGGGAGAAAGGCAAGGATAAGCACAAAATTGTGATGAAAACATGAAGCTAAGGATCTGATCAGTGTATCAGGGGTTCGTTGAAAATCTGTGTAGCATGTGCTTGTCAGCATTCTTCTGCAAAAGTGTAATAGGTGGTGACCTCCTCTCAGCCACCCTGCAAAGGGACACTGCCTCCTTGCTGTTGCCCCCAGTGAGTAACAGAATCTGCTCAGAAATAGACCCCATGTTCATTAGATATACAACAAAATTTAAGGGCTAAATGAAAACAAGAAAGAACTCAGCCCCTACCCTGAATGAGAACTCGATGCAGCTTTCTAGAGAGTGAAGTTAGGGATAAATAGAAGCAACTGTAGACCCTAGGCTGGATAGGGAGGCTCCAACAGCAAGTTCTAGTCCCTCCACCCTGCAAACATGCTGAGATTCACTGGGGTCCAGACAAATTTTGGCTTGATTTGTTCTTTTTGTTGCCTTGCTTTTTCCAAGTTCTCTCAATGTTCTGTAGTTCATACCCTTCCAGTCCATGTTGGGGCTGTTGCTTCTTCAAGCCATAACTGTAAGTTCTCACTCCTGGGTGCACAGGGGATCTGATTGGGGAACTGAACCGGTGTTTGGTCACCAGGGTTGATCGAGCTGACCTGGCTCACAAGCTGGTACCTATTTGTCCTTCCACCCCACGTGCCTCTGTTCTGAGACGTTCAGGATGACCAACCCTCAGAGAATTGCTGTCCAGTGATAGGTTCTTAATCTTTGCTTCCCCGATTCTATATGTTTATTTTTTAAAGATTTTGTTTATTTATTTGAGAGAGAGGGGGAGAGAGAGCATGAGTAGGGGGAGGGGCAGAGGGACAAGGAGACTCCCCACTGAGCAGAGAGCCCGACTCAGGGCTCCATCCCAGGACCCTGAGACCATGACCTGAGCCAAAGGTAGATGCTTAACCAACTATATGTTCCTTTAATGTTCATTTTAAATATAATCTATCTCTGTAGAGATTTTACTTCCAGCCACTGTGCTTGGTGAGATATTTGCTGCCTGCTTTGCTGGTTTGCCCAGCAAGGATTCTCTCTCTAATCTCTTTATTTCATATCTTAGATCTTAATAATCTTCCACATTAATCTGCAAGGTAATCTTCATTACCTTGCTTGTCATCACGATAGGAGTGGGACGGAACATTTTGATCTCTTTCAAGAAGAGTTGCTTCATGGTTGAAATACCTACTGAAAAAATTTCCCATTTTGGCGTACTCTGATCCTCATCACCACCCTCCCACTCCCTTTCTAGGTCACATCTTTAATCCCCACAAATTCCGCATTAAACCCAATCTCCTGACAGCAGTAGGGTGGCATTGTGACTGCCTTACGTGGGCTACCATAGCACAGTCTCATAGGTACAGAACTAAGATCCACATGGGAAGATCAGAATTCCAAAATAAAGCACAAATACATGCTAAATTATATGGAATAAACCCTGGAGCAGGAGGGAGGAACAAGGGAGAGCCATGAGGGCTGAAGTCATAGGAAAATTTCAAGAAGAGTGCACTTAAGAACCGATTCCAAAGATAAACCAGCAAAACTGTGAAAACACATATGCATCCTATCTCGTATGCACTGTTTGCAATGCTGAAGACTGGAAACAGCACAGCTCCAATAGGCTGGCTGATCTGTAGTTCATCCACAGAATGGAATACTAATCAACTGTTACACAGAATGAAAAACTCTCTCTCTAATCAGCTTTGGAATATTTTCCACTAAACATTGTTCATTGAAAACTGCAAGGTTCAGGGGTGCCTGGGGGCTCAGTTGGTTAAGCATCTGCCTTCAGCTCAGGTCATGATCCCGGGGTCCTGGGATCCAGCCCCCAGTCCAGCTCCTTGCTCAGCGGGGAGTCTGCTTCTCCAGCTCCCTGCCCCTCCCCCTGCTCATGTTTGCTCTTTCGTGCTCTCTCTCTCTCAAGTAAACTCTTTTTAAAAACCCTGCAAGGTTCAGAAGAGTGTGTAATATATTAAGTTTTATCTAAGAACAGTAGATAATACAAATATGTACTTATTTGCTTCTATTTATTAAATAAAAACCAGCGGAAGGACAAACTAGCAAGGAAAAAAACTGGTTAACTTCAGGGAGATGGAAGAGACAGGAATGGAAACTAGACTTCTCTGAATGTACCTGTATTAGTTGTCAATTACTACATCACAGATTATTCCAGAAGCTAAGTGGTTTAAAATAAGAATACATTTTATGTCCATGCTACCCAGAGCAATCTACACTTTCAATGCTATCCCGATCAAAATACCAAGGACATTTTTCAAAGAACTGGAACAAACAGTCCTTAAATTTGTATGGAAACAGAAAAGGCCCCGAATCTCCAAGGAACTGTTGAAAAGGAAAAACAAAGCTGGGGGCATCACAATGCCGGATTTCGAGCTGTACTACAAAGCTGTGATCACAAAGACAGCATGGTACTGGCACAAAAACAGACACATAGACCAATGGAACAGAATAGAGAGCCCAGAAATGGACCCTCGGCTCTTTGGGCAACTAATATTTGATAAAGCAGGAAAAAACATCCGGTGGGAAAAAGACAGTCTCTTCAATAAATGGTGCTGGGAAAATTGGACAGCTACATGCAAAAGAATGAAACTTGACCACTCTCTCACACCATACACAAAAATAAACTCCAAATGGATGAAAGACCTCAATGTGAGACAGGAATCTATCAAAATTCTAGAGGAGAACATAGGCAACAACCTCTACGACATCGGCCAAAGCAACCTTTTTCATGACACATCCCCAAAGGCAAGAGAAACAAAAGATAAAATGAATTTATGGGACTTCATCAAGATTAAAAGTTTCTGCACAGCCAAGGAAACAGTCAGAAAAACTAAGAGGCAGCCCACGGAATGGGAGAATATATTTGCAAATGACACTACAGATAAAGGACTGGTATCCAAGATCTACAAAGAACTTCTCAAACTCAATACACGAGAAACAAATAAACAAATCAAAAAATGGGCAGAAGATATGAACAGACACTTTTCCAATGAAGACATACAAATGGCTAACAGACACATGAAAAAATGTTCAAAATCATTAGCCATCAAGGAAATTCAAATCAAAACCACACTGAGATACCACCTTACGCCAGTTAGAATGGCAAAAATAGACAAGGCAAGAAACAACAATTGTTGGAGAGGATGTGGAGAAAGGGGATCCCTCCTACATTGTTGGTGGGAATGCAAGTTGGTACAGCCACTCTGGAAAACAGTGTGGAGGTCCCTTAAAAAGTTAAAAATTGAGCTACCCTATGATCCAGCCATTGCACTACTGGGTATTTACCCCAAAGATACAGACGTAGTGAAGAGAAGGGCCATATGCACCCCAATGTTCATAGCAGCAATGTCCACAATAGCTAAATCGTGGAAGGAGCCGAGATGCCCTTCAACAGATGACTGGATTAAGAAGATGTGGTCCATATATACAATGGAATATTACTCAGCTATCAGAAAGAACGAGTTCTCAACATTTGCTACAACATGGACGGCACTGGAGGAGATAATGCTAAGTGAAATAAGTCAAGCAGAGAAAGACAACTATCATATGATTTCTCTCATCTATGGAACATAAGAACTAGGATGATCGGTAGGGGAGGAAAGGGATAAAGGTGGGGGGGTAATCAGAAGGGGGAATGAAACATGAGAGACTATGGACTATGAGAAACAAACTGAGGACTTCAGAGGGGAGGGGGGTGGGGGAATGGGATAGACCGGTGATGGGTAGTAAGGAGGGCACGTATTGCATGGTGCACTGGGTGTTATACACAACTAATGAATCATCGAGCCTTACATCGGAAACCGGGGATGTACTGTATGGTGACTAACATAATATAATAAAAAATCATTAAAAAAAAAATAAGAATACATTTTAATTCTGTCACATACATTCTGAAAGTTGGGAATTCGGGAGCAGCTTGGGTGGCTATGGTTCACGCTATTTCAAAAGAGAGGACAGTGAAGATGTTGGTCAGTTTCCGTCACCAAAGGTTTGACTGGGTTAGAGGATCCACCCGCACAGTGGTTGTTGGCAGGAGTTCAAGTTCTCCCCACCTGGACCTCATCTCTGCATAGGGTTCCTTGATCCTCCTCATCGCGTGGAAGCTGGTGTCCTCCAACGCAAGTTACCCAAAAAGAACAGGGGAAACTGTACTACTTCTTATGAGCTAGTCTTAGAAGTCACACACTGCCATTTATATCTTACCTTTGTTAGAAGCAAGATACTGATACTCAAGGGGAGCGTGGCTTGGGCCTTTTACAGGATGCGTTAAAGAATTTGTGGACATATTTTAAATCAACACAGTATCTAATTTTATACATTTGAATTTGGAGCCATAGTAATGTCTTACATGATTATAAAAGGAAATTCAGGAACATAAATACAATCCCTAAACGTTGAGAGTAAAATGAAAGAAAAGAATTTAAATGTATACCAAGTTGATAGTTTAAACACAGAGATAGATAGGGGCACCTGGCTGGCTTAGTTGGTGGAGCACATGACTCTTGGTCTTGGGGTTGTGAGTTCAAGCCCCACGTTGGGCATGGAGCTTACTTAAAAGAAAAAAGAAACACAGAGATAGATAGTAATTATTTCAAGTATTTTAGAACAGAATTTGCACAATCCTAGAAGAATATATCCAAGAGATAAAAAGAACAGTAAAGAAATCTTAAGCTGTTTTCAGTAATTATAACATCAGTATCTTCATGATGAAATTGTCAAGTACATAGATATATATATATTTCAGAATATATATTATATTCTTTCTATATACTGTATGTACTATATATCCTACATTAGTATTATTCTAAAACTATTAAGTGTGCATATATACTAGGATATATAAAATAAATAATTATGTTAATATAGTTAGGATCTGAGACATTTAGCAGAAGGGGAGAGATATAAATATAAGATTGAATGAATCAAATGGAAAATCCTATAACCTTAAATTTGATTTGAAAAGAACATATGATCGGCTTTCTTTAAAAAAAAAAAAAACCACCAAACATTATTTCATTGCTCTGTTCACTACAAAGGTCTGGAAACCATGACTAACCCTAAAATAATGAGCTTCCCTATACCCATATTGTGTTCTCTAAACTGGATTTCTAACTAAAAGGAACTATGCCTTCTTGGATAAATGCTGATTTCAAGGCTGGGACAGGAAACATCAAAGGGCAGCCCGGAACATTCTGTTGGACAGGAGGGCAAAGAAGTTGTCAGAGACCACAGGGGTTGTGTCAAAAAGATCTAAGAACCCACTTGAACGAGCTCCCACTGGCCAAAGATGAGATAATGTGAACATTATAGTAGTAATGATACAATGCCACGTCAAATATATTAAAATCTGTGAGTTCAAAATGATACGTAAAAAAGTAAGCAAAGAGAACTAAGTGATTACTTTTGGAAGATGCTTAGGAACCAACTCATTTTGAAAACTGGTGAAGCAGAAAATGGAAAGGAAAGAAACAAGCTTCCTGCTCTAACTGTTGAGGCTACAACTCAGGAATTCCAACTGAAAATTTCAGCACAAAAAATGCTACAACTAGAATATAACCATTTTGCAACTGCTAATGAAAAATGGGTCCAATCTGGGGCTTAAGCTTGAAGTCTACGGGGCAGGCAGTTGGAAAGGGAGGATGGAGGTAAGTTGCAGGAGAGTCCCGGAAGAGGGCCTGAAACCCACGGCAATTCTTGTCGCTGACGTTGACGGCACGGGTGTTTGTCATGGGGCTCACACACACACTAGCCCCCGTGGTGGAAAGGCTGAAAGAGTACCGGGTGGGGTGGACACGTGGCAGGCGTGGCTGCGGTCCCCTGGCAATAGGGGGAGCTCATGGACAAGCCACATGGGTGGGAGATGATAATGGGTCCTGCTTCCGTTCACCGGCCACCCCTCACCGCAATTTCCCTTGTGTCCCACCCTAACCAGAAACACACAGGAAAGCTAGTCCTGCCTGGCCATGCTGGCGCATTACAAAACCAGCACAGTCATCAGTGGCAGCTGAAACTGTTAGGTGAGGAGCAGCTGGGGGGCTTCATCATGTAACAGACTCAGCAGGTGGCGCATCGTGACTCCACTGGTGAACGCTGGTGAACATCCCCACAGTACGAACGTCTCCCCCCAATACGAACACCACATGTCACGTGCCTGCCTCCCGTGGTGTGCAGTAGGAAGTATCCAACCCTGCCACCAACATTCATACCAAAAAACCCAAATCGAATCTGGTCTAGCCTCAGGATCTAATGACCAGTTTATAAGAAATACAGGGAAAACAGGAAAAGATTAAATAACAGCATCAAGATGCCACCAATGAAATCCAAAACGTGGTGGGTTCCATGGAGCTTGAGTTGGGCTTCTTCAGCAAATATGTTGCAAGGAAAATAAGGACAGAGGTGACTCGTAGACAAGAGAGACCAGTGAGACGTATCAACCGAAAGCATGGGTGAAACTTGTTTGAATCTTGATCCCAAGAAACCAAGTTTAAATATATATATATTAGAAATATATTTATATATTTGGGGCGCCTGGGTGGCACAGCGGTTAAGCGTCTGCCTTCGGCTCAGGGCGTGATCCTGGCGTTATGGGATCGGGCCCCACATCAGACTCCTCCACTATGAGACTACTTCTTCCTCTCCCACTCCCCCTGCTTGTGTTCCCTCTCTCGCTGGCTGTCTCTATTTCTGTCAAATGAATAAATAAAATCTTAAAAAAAAAAAAAGTATATATATTTATCTTTTATCTGAGCTTCCCCCCCCACCACCACAAATAATCAGGGGGCAGGCAAGAGTGTAAGTGAAACAAGATTGTCCATAGGGTACAATCTCGGAAGCTGGGTGAGATGGAAACCCGGAGTTCATTATGCTATTCTCTGGGCCGTTGTAGGTGCTTAATTTTTTCCTTAATAAAAAAAGAAAAAAAAAGTAGGAATCGATAGTGATTACCGAGGAATGAATGGGATCTGGTTGATCGGGAAATTGGAAAAACTCGTTCTGGAAGTCAGGCAATAAAGCATTGTCCATTCACACAGAACTTAATGCCCCCCCCCCCACCGTTCCAGGTATCCGCAGCTTTTTACTTTATAATCTTATCCTCTCACTGCCTGTGAGTTGGGCGGGTCAGACATGGAGCTACAGATAAGGAAACTGCAGCTCAAAGAGACTGAATGATTTGGTAAGTGGCCCAGCCTGCGGTATCAGAAT
Source organism: Ursus maritimus (assembly GCF_017311325.1). Classification (NCBI taxonomy): domain Eukaryota; kingdom Metazoa; phylum Chordata; class Mammalia; order Carnivora; family Ursidae; genus Ursus; species Ursus maritimus. The sequence continues at coordinate 45,240,694 of NW_024424008.1, read as the reverse complement.
CCATGCCTGTCCTTCAGGAGGTCACTGGTACAGAAAGTCAAGGTCCCTAGGGAGGCTCTTGTGGCTAGAAACCAGCATCCTTGGATGGAAATACAGTTGCTCACATAGGGTGGCACTGACTTGGGAAAAATTTTGCAAGTCAAGGAGAAAAGTTTAGACTCATGTCAAGGCTAGGGGATTATTTCCCTACCCACACAGTCAACCCTTTCCCTCCCCCTACACTCCCTCCCCCCCCCAAATAAAAGTGAAAAACAACTCGGTTTTCCTTTAGGCAATGCAAAATGCTCAACTCTCCTGCTTTTAAAATTAAGATTATGCAACTTTATTCAAAAAGACTCATTAAATAAGAAAAATATTTCTTTATGTGTTCTAGTCAAGGAGGGTGGAGGGGGCTGGGAACATGGACACAGGGGCGAGAGGTGGAAAGGGAGATTATCAAGAGAGATCACCAAGCAATGCTTCAAGGAGAGGATTAGTGATTATAAACTGTCCTCACTTTATTACCTCTATTCACTTGAGCCCCGGGCTTCGAAATGGATTTTTGCCTATTACGTCTGTCCTTTGAAAATCTGAACAGCTGATTATACTTTCCGAGTTCTTCAGAGCTGAGGTTCCCGGTGTGAAAAGAGTGCACATGTTGCTGGCCGGAGCGAGGAACACACAGAGCCTCCGGTGAGAACTGAGAGAAGCCAGGATCATCTGCATCATGCAGGGCTGACCAGTCAATGTCCCCAGAGGACAACCACCCTTGGGGGGGGTGCTTATCCATGGGGCAAGAAGGAGCAGGGGCCCAAGGCCCTAGACTGTTTGCCCAGGGGCCTGGCATCATCAAGTTTGACTTGGTCTTCAGTGAAGAACCCATGATCTCAGCGAGCACCAGGGCTTCCTTGACCCAAAGCCACAAATCACTAAATTCTAGAAACAACCATTTCCTTCCACAGCTCTTTTTCAGTCCTAATCCCTATATTTTGAAAATGCTTTCCTGAGTATTGAAACCATGCGCACGGAATCAATTGCTAACCAAAACAGTGGTGCAAATTCCCCAGCAGCAACTTCAGGAGCCATCAAATACTTTACAGACATCATCTTATTATTCCCGAGAGCTTGGTGGGACAAGTTGTGTCTTCCTGTGTTTTGAAACACCGGAAGACGGACGTGATGGAAATGGAAAACATATTTAATGCCCAGAAGCTTTTATGCCTTGTTGCCTTTCTTAGGATGGAAAAAGTGACAGATAACTTATATCATTTGGAGGAAGTCCAGTCTCTGGCAATGATCAAGCACCTGCCTAATGTCCTTTTGAAGCAGGAAGGGAGGAGGGATGATTATCCTACTTTATGTCTGGGGAAACCGAGAACAAAGCCATCGAGGGATTAGTCACAGATCCCAAAGTTAGTGATGGTGTTGAAACAATTTGAGACTTAAAATGTATCGATCACAGACCAGGACCCTTTCCATTCATCTAACAGACACCTACTGATTTATTAATTTGTAACCAGTATTAGCCACTATTCTAGCTTCTGGGGACATAAAGATGAATAAGGAAGAAACACTCTTGGGAGAAACAGAGGAGTAAGCAGGTGGTTCAAAGACTCCGCCTGTGTTTTGTTCTGGATCTCCCTGTGTGTGTTGGAAGTAAAGACAGGGGAGAACACAAGAGGTCGAGAAGTGGGGGGTGGAGATCAGATGCCTGGGCTGTCTTGTGGGCCAGCCAGCTCCAAGGGCAGCCTTGGCATTGAGGATTGTGGTTAGGAAAAGGCCATCTTCCTGATAGAACAACTTCAAAATCAGCACAATATACATGAAACTGAGGTTATCTACTACCGGCAAAACTACCTTGAGAGACAGTTGTGAACATAATCCCGGGAGTGCGGCAAAACACCACCAGTCAAAGGGACCAGAGAGCCTTGAGACGAAAGCTGAAATGAGACAACATGCATTGCAGCCTGACTAAAATCCTGCGAGGAAACAGATAAGAGTATGGACAGCCATACCAGGGCTGATGTGTCTCCAGCCTTGATCCAGGCAGAGGGTGCCCTGAGCCCTTCATGTGAGCCTCCAGGCCAGTGTTCTGAGCTGTCCAGGTATGTTTCCAATGCCGAAGTTGAGAGATTGTCAGGCTCTGACTTGCCCCAATCCCTCCATCCCATGCCCCTTGCTTTCATTCCATGCCCACAAGTGACATGCCCACAGATTCTCATAAGGAAAGAAGAACTGACTCACGAATGTCATAATCATGACGGTAGATGGACGTATTGCCATTCTGGTTAATATATTTCCCTGTGAATCTGAAACGTATGAGCAGATAAACAGAGAGGAAACTAATAAAATCCAATTCCCAGGCCTGCAGAACTGAAGACGAGAAGTGGGACTTTTCAAAGTGGTGGTAACTCACTCGGCCACCCTGGTCCCATTTCAGGCCTGGAACCCTGACTAGCACTTAGTTAGGTGCTCAATAAATGTTCTTATTACAAAAAATACTGCTATTTATGAACATATTTTTATGGCCAAGGAAATTTTAAACCCGGAGTATCTAAACCTTTTAAGCCATGTGTCTCCTCCCCTGAACAAGTGTGTCCCTTGTAGGCAGGGGGCTGACCATGCGATGCCCTGCTCATAACAAGTGTTCCACGACTGTTTGCTGTGCCTGTTGTGGGCACGAAGGGCTGCTTCAGAATTTGTTAAATGGTAAAAGAGGAGCCTGGGTTTGCCTTCTGTTCTTACCTCTTCTTCCTTCCAGCATTTTTTTTTTTTTTTGCTTCTGTTTGGTCCCACTGTCTCTCCCTCTAAATCCCCAATTAAACAGTCAAGGTAAACTCCTGCCTTCCTAGGAGGCCCTGAAGCTGTGCCCCTCAGGCAGGACCCAAGTAGTCCATGTAAGTCTTCCCCTGCTCCCCCTTCCCTCCCACCACAACCTACCCAGGAACCCTTTGTATGGTCCACGGAAGAGATGGGGAGGGACCGGCTAGGTGGCAGGTGAGAGCAATGTGAGAATCAGACAGCCTATCTGCTAGCCTCCTAAAATGGATATCTAACCCTCCATGAGCATTGCTGGCAAGCTTAGGCAGTGTGACGAGTTTCAGTGGTGTATGATTTGGGGAGGTTTCTCCCTTCCCACCTCCTCCACCCCCCAACTCGTGGAAAAGTTGGTGAAGTGTGGTTTGGTGACTAGCCCAGGGTTTGACATGCAAAGACCTGAGCCCGGAAGCCAACCTTGCTATTTACCAGGTGTGTGGTCCTGGGCCAGTCTCCTGTTCTCACTTCTTCCTTGTCTTGAAAACAGGGTAGTCCTAACGCTTCCTTTCCTCCATTATACAGAGATGTGAGGGTACAGCAAGCAATTCTACATTCTATGTGGGTGAGGGGTCATGTTTGCCTAGAAGAGGCTCATTGATAATGGCTGACTTGAGAAATGAATAAATGATAAAGTTGGGTCTCCTAAATCAGTGACTCCCAAGCTTCGGTGTGCATCAGGATTACTTGAGGGGCTTGTTAAAACACGAGCAGCTGGGGATCAATCTACTTTTTGATTCAGTAAGCAGAGCCCGAGAATTTGCAGCTCTAGCACATTCCAGCTGATACAGGTGAGTCCAGGGACCAAACTCTGAGAACCACTGCGTCAGTGTCAGGAAGGAACCTAGTAGCGGCTGCAGCAAGAGAAAGGGCCAGCAGATGGCGCCATCATCGAACCCAGGCCTCCCCAGGGAGCTGATGGAACTGGGTCAGCACCGGCCTCAACCTACAGAAACACCGGTTCTCCCAAGCAGGAGGGGGTGGCTCTGACCTGGAAGGCTGCTCTGTGGAGCAAAGAGCAGAAGGAAGCATTGCGAGCAGCTGGTGTGGGGGAGGAATCACCAGCTCTGTAACCACCTCAGCTTCCCGTCACTGCTGATTTCCCTCAAAGGAGGGCTCTGATCTCTCCCTCCAAACGTTGTTTCTGCCTGCCCAGCTGCCACGAGCAATGGCATCAAAGCAAGGTAAAAACTCCGTCCCCTGGAAAAATAGTCTTTGAGCTTCCTTTCCAGTAACCCCATTTTGGGGCTGAACCCTAAGAGTAAGAAAAGTCTTAAGATTAAAAATAGGCAATGGGGTTGACTTTCCCGTTTTTCTCTCCCAGTCTGGCCCCCAGTTACTTTCTTACTGTTATCTTTCCACCACTCCCCCTAAGCACTGGGCTCAGAGGAAAGAAACAGGACAGCTGCCCTGGCTTTGGGAAATTCAGGCTCCTCCTGCGTGCAACGAGGAAAACGCTACTCACGTGAGAGAACTGTTATAAGAATTACACAAAACACGTGAGAAGTACCTCACACAGTGATAGGTCTCAGTACACATTAACGAGCTCAGCAAGGAAAGGGTTAGTCTGATAGCCAGTGAAACCCTCTCCTGGGGGGTGGGGGTTTGTCTTGGCTCAGCTGCAGGGCAGCCCAATGGAACTTTCTGCTATCTACATTGCCCGACACAGTAGCCACTAGCCACATGTGGCTATGAAGCCCTTGAAATGTGGCTAGAGCCACTAAAGGACTGAATTTTGAATTTTAATTCATCGAAATGAAAAATTAGAATGGGTTTAGCAGAACACCTTGCTGGATCATTTTGGGTTGTGAAAAAAACATCTCTCAGGACTTGGCACATGGCTGAGAGAGGGGCAAGAGGTAGCTAAATTATTCTGCCTAAAAAGGTACAGGGATTTTTGGGGGTGGGGCAAATGAGGAAGGGAGAGAGAGCTGTTGAAGGGGAAGAGGTCCAGCAGCAATGCAAGATGTTGGTGACTAAGAAAATGAGACAGGTGATCAGTAATGCTCCTCTAGCGACAGAAATGGCTCAAGGGAATTATAAAAACAGGAATATCTAATGTTCAGGCTTATGTCAGTTACTGTGCTATCGTAGCTTTACTTCTCTCTTGCCTCAACAGAGCACCTGGACATGGCAGCCATTCGGCAGTGACGAGATGGCAAGACCTGGGGGTGTCCAGTGGAGGTGATTTAAGGAAAGAGGTCAGCAAACTCAGGAGGGAGCAGAGAAGAGACGAAAAATTCAGCATAAGCAGGATCCAGAGACCGAATCTCCAGTGACATCACAGGGACGCTGGCTTTTCTGCCACGTAGGGAACAGAGACGAGTGACCCAATTTTAATTAAATCTTCAAGGTTATAGCCTCCTCAGGAAAGTGGGAGGTCTTGAATATCCAGGACTGTTCAGAACATCTCCCCAGACTAATGCTGCCCGGTGCGGAGAGCATCCGAGAACAGCCATCTCTAGAAGGGCCCCACTGCAGACCTCGGGTGTGAGTGGGAAGGGGGCAGAGAGGGACAGAGCCACAGCTCTAGCAGACAGGCAGAAAGGGGCAACAACCATGTCTTGCTAAATTTAGAAAGCATAGTATCACTTTTTCCAGACCTTTGTCTCTCTCTGGGGTCTAACAACAATGAACTACTGTCCACCTGCTCCCAATTTCTGTAGTCAAGTGTGAGCATGTGTGAGAGTCCCAGAGAGAGAAAACAAGTGAGGAGCAGCCGAGATGATGGGCACCCTCCCTGTGCCCCCGGCCGCGATCTGCTATGCAGTCTTGGAAGAGTCCTGAATGTAATAATGTGCAATAAACATCCTCTTGCAACTGATCCAGATGAGGCCCTGTCGGCGACCCCTTCCCTGTCCGGAACCTGGTGGGAAATCAAATTGACAGCTTAGCAGCCACCTGCAACTCAGTGCCACAAGAACTGCCTCTGTGACCAGAAAGGCTTTAGAGAGCAAGGGAAAGGAGAGAACGTAGGCTTTCCGAGAGGAGGGACATCGGTTTTCCCCCGATCCCTCTGTTCTGTCCAAGTAGAGCCAGCCCTCCAGCTCGAACACATGATAAACTTATTTCATCATGGCTTTGCCTACATCATTTCCCCGTCTCTGCTGCCTGTCCCCCTCACTTTATAACCCTGTGCTATATTAATCGCAATAATCTGGGTACCCAGTGAACCTTCTGGCTTTGCTCCCATGATCACGCAACTTCCATCAGCCTGGTTGCTCAGGGCAACTCCTGGGGGAGGGGGAGCAAGCAGGTAATCCCTAGTGTGATTGGAGAGTACCATATTCTTTCCAGAAGGCTCTTATTAGAATAATTAAATTACTGGGGGTGGGAGGAGGGAGAATGGCGGCCTTAAGCTGACAAACTGGCAAGGAATATTCCATCAGGTTGACAAGACCTCACTGAAGGGTTGCTGCCGGGTCCTCAGAGGATGTGCCAGATGAAAGTATATTTTAACAGAGGGCAGGGTGGTGAGGTACGGGGACAGGAGGAGGGAGGAGAGGGAACCAGAAGAGACAGGGTGAAAGGAAGACTATACAAGGAGTATATTTTGCATGAGAGAGCAAGGAGAATGAATAATAGGTGTTTTAAATTGGATCAACCTGGATTCACAGTGGGGCTCAGCCATTCACAAGCGGGATGAGGCCCTTGGGAGCTCCTTGAAGGAGATTTTCCTCGTGGGTAGGAATGGTCATGGGGATCCCATAAGGTTATGTGTGTAAAGCCCACACCACAGAAGGCACGCACGTGCACACACACAATTTTTGCGCAAGGTTGACCACCCTTCTTGCCTAGAAAACAGGGTTACAGCAAAGGCCAGGAGTTAATTACTATGTGCCTTGGTGTAGGTCTCTACTTTCCCAGAGATGAGCAAGACTGTTTTTGTTTTTTAAGATTTTGAGAGCAAGAGAAGGGGAGAGCACAAGTGGGAGGGGCAGAGGGAGAAGCAGGGTCCCCACTGAGCAGGGAGCCCGACTCCGGGCTGGATCCCAGGACCCCGAGATCATGACCAGAGCCAAGGTAGACGCTTAACCAGCTGAGCCACCCAGGCGTCCCATGACTGGCTCACCTGTCTTAAGAAGTAGAAAGTCTGTGTGGCTCTACTTACAGAGAGGCTTAGAGAGGGTCAGGGGCTGCATAGACTCCAGCAGCTCAGTGGAACCTGGATCAGAACTTTTGCATCTTCTGAGCTCGGAATCTGGACTGGTTCTAATGGGGTTTTCTGATAAATCAGGCTCCACCTTAAATTACGAAGTGTTTAGTGCAATTAATTAGTTGGGCAGAGAATAACATATGCACATTTGAAAGACACTGTTTATGTGTCGTTAATTAGGAACTTGTCTGGGAGCCTGGTGTCGGCTCTGCATTGTGAAACGCAGTGGCTGCAGCCTTTGGGGGAAAGAAGTGTTTGACACGCTTTTTTTCCTGTGGTGCCAAGTCAGCCAGACGGAGTTTTGCCAGGTTTTTGAGTGCTTCCGGGCCCAGCTTAGCTGATGAAGACACAGTAGCACGAAGTGCTCTAAGGCGGTCATTTGCAGACAAAGGTGGTTCAAGTCTAGGCTGGCATGAACTCAGCTTTAAGTGCTGGGTGGAAGAGGAGCACCATTTTCAAAGAAGGGGCAAAACAGAGCAGGTGCCCCAGTAAGGAAGCAACGTCATCAGTTACCATCACCCTCCAACTACAACACCACCATCTACTGCACAATCACTATGGGCTAGGAACTGGGCTGAGGGTTCTTCCTGCACGGTGTGTTACTCACGTATTCTTATTACCCCGTTTTGCACCTGAGGAAACCAAAGCTCTCTTAGCAATGCTAACTAGCATACTGGTATATGATGGAGGCATTGTTTGAATCCAGGGATTTCCATCTTCAGGGGTTTTTGTTTTGTTTTGTTTTTTTAGGATTTACTTATTAGAGTTTGAGGAGGGAGAGGGGCAGAGGGAGAGAATCTTAGACTCCCCATGGAGCATGACCCCTGCTCCATCTCACCACCCTAAGATCACGACCCGAGCTAAAATCAGGAGTCCTATGCTTAACTGAGCCACCCAGGTGCCCCTGATCATTTGCTTTTTACACCTGCACTACATTATCGGTCACCAAACGAGGGATAAACAACCTGGATCACCACATTGACAAGGAGGTGGTGCGGGGGGGGGGATATATTTTATAGCAGAGATATTTTGTTGAATAGGGTGAAACTATATTCACAGAAAAAGCCTAGTGAATTCCCACCGCCAAAACCAGCTCTGCAAGGGTTCTTTTTTTTTAAGATTTATTTAACAGAGACAGCGAAAGAGAGAACACAAGCAAGGGGGAGTGTGAGAGAGAGAAGCAGGCTTCCTGCTGAGCAGAGAGCCTGATGCAGGGCTCCATCCCAGGACCCTGGGATCAGGACCTGAGCCGAAGGCAGACACTTAACGGCTGAGCCACCCAGGCGCCCCATATCCTGCATTCTTCCTAAATGCCCCTAACACACAGCAAAAGTCCACAAGATTAGTTGCTAGTGGTTCTGGAGTCAGGTTCTCGAGTACGGCAAGAAGAGAAACAGAGCCGGACCCAAAAGTGAAAGGCACAGACAAGAATTCTATCAGAGGTACAGCTCGAGCTGAAGGGAGGCAAAGCACTGACAGAGAGTAACAGTCAGACTGCCTCCAGGAATGGAAGCGAGCCCCCGCTTATATACACAAGGTTGCCCTTCCCGTTCCCACTAGGTCCAGTATACCAATAAGGGAAGGGGGGAGGGCTTCATCCTGATTGGTCAGCAGGGCCTTGTCCTGACTATGGGCAGGCAACTCAGGCAGCTCATTGGTTCTTTGGAGCCCAGGTCTTCTGTTTTAAATCAGGCCTGTGGAGGAACCTCATCTTGGTTCTGGTCATTAAGAAGAGGTGTAACAGTAACGGCCAACAGAAAGCACCCAGGTGTGCAAAGTTTTTCATCTGGGGCTTGTTCCCATGGTCCCTGTCTCACTATTTAGATGACTTAGCTCAGGGTTCCCAAAGGATATGGATGAGCTCTGGGATGGAGCCTGGTTAGTTTGTTGCCCTTGGGATAATAATATTGTGAGCTACCAATGGAGGACTTACTATGTACCAGGCATTGCACTAAGTGCTTCCCTGTCGCAATAATCCTGATAATAACCCATGACGTGGTAGTATTATGCACATTTATCTATGATACAACCTGAGGTTCAGAGAGTGTGAGGAGCCTGCCTGAACTCCTACAGGAAATGCTACAGCTATGATTTAAACTCAGGTTAACGCGGAGCCAAACCCAGCCTTTTAACTAACCCTCATGCTCTGCCACCAGCATGCTAGGCAGCAAATAAATCTTGTCGGATCGACTTGAAAAATAATTATCACCACTATCCCTCTCGTCAATAGAATTAGTGGCCTCCTACATCTGAGGGTTCCCTGGTCAATCTGAATGGCTCAGAGTCTGCCCAAGAACTTGTACCTGGAGAGAGGTCAGATAAAGCCCTCCCTAAGGCCCAAGAGACATCAGAGATCCCATGATTCAGTCTCCTTTGGGGGTAGGCAAGGCAGGTTCAGACAGTCTGGAGAGCCACACCGGCAATTCTCAGAAAATCTTCTGAGGTTCTCTGAACTCTAAGAAGCACTTTTGAAGCAAAACTCTGCGCTGTCCCTACACCTGTCTTCTTTCTGAGACTAACAGGGAGCTGCGAGCCTTGGTGATTGGTGATTGCCCCTCCCCACCCCACCTGTCAGCAATCATGGCTTACCCTTCTAGAAAGAAGTCTCTCTTCCCACTTAACATCACCTCAGCTTCATCTTTCCCCCAAGATTCCTTTCCTTGCTGTGTCTTGAGATAAGAAAACTGAAAACACAAAAATTCAAAGTGGAATCTTCATTCACTCCAGCAGGTCCCAGAAGTGTTTAATACTTTGCGTGGAGAGATAAAAATAGATCGTGAGGCAGCCGATGAGAATAACGTTTCTTGCCAAGAGAGCCCTTATGCAAAAAGAGGACTGGCAGAAAAAGAGAACCTCGGTGGCGGAGACGGAGAGAAGGAGAAACAGGTTCTAGGGACACCCATGAAAGCGGCAACCAGTGGGAGGTGCTGGGAGTGGGGAGGGAATTGCAGGGGGTAGAAGCAGCCACCCTTTCAGGAGAGATCTGTGTCCCAGGGCAGCCTTGGAAATAATTACAGCTCACAGAAAATCAATCAGCAAGCTTTTACTGGGCGCTGGGGGCACAGTGGCAATGAGAAACTCAAAGACCAGGCAGTTTGCAAGGAGAGTGCAAAGTACTCGGGAGATAAAAATAGCACACTTGAAACAATTAGAGAGCAATTAATGCCAAACAGTCTGGTTCTGACTGGAGTACAACAGGACTCCCCGGGGAGAAGGCCTGGGGAGCTGGAATAGTCAGCCAGGCAGGGGCAAGGAAAACACCCTGGAGCCCCAAGGTTTAGGCATGGGATGCTTTGCGGGAAAGGTCTCAGCCTGTGCAGTAGAGCACTGGCCATCTAACCACAGCCTTGCCCTTCCAGAAGTTTCCAGTTAATAAGCAGAACACAGTGCTTGACCTGTGACAGCTTTGTTGAATAAATGAATGAAAGAACTAGTGATTGTGGTCCTTAGGACTTCTTAGTGGACAACTGAAGAGTGGGAGGATGGAACAGCATGGCTGCAGAGACTTGGTCTACTTACTTGGTCTACTGTATACCTTTTGAGGTCAGGGACTATGTCCTCATTCCATATCTGTTGAGTCCCCATCATATAAAAAATATATGCTAGCCCTGGGGACGAGGTCTGGAGATGAACTGAATCAGACAGTCTACTAGCTTCCGGACAGCCCAGACCTGAGCTTGTTTTGGAGCGTAGAGCCTAATTACAGACACCATGCCTCAGGTCAGTGCGGTCCTGTCCCTAAACACACATCTGCTAAGTCAACCATTGATTCTGTAGATAGTCTGCACCTACTACGTGCCAAGCAATGTGACAGGCACCGACTGTGAGCATTAAAAGACAATGTCTCTGCAAGGACTACATGCGGTATGATCTTCTGGAAAAGACAAAACTATGGAGACGTTAAAAAAATAAGTGGTTGCCAGGGGTTAGTGGGGAGGGAGGGATGAATAGGCAGAGCACAGAGGATTTTCTGGGCAGTAAAAATACTTTGTATGATACTATCATGGTGGATGTATGTCATTATACGCTTGTCCAAGGCCATGGATTGTACAACACCGAGAGTGATCCCTAATGTAAGCTATAAACTTCGGATGATAATGATGTCAATGTAGTTTCATCGGTTTTAACAACGTCCCACTGTGGGGAGGATGTTGACAATGAGGAGGCTCTGCATGGGTGGGGCAAGGGGACATATGGGAACCTAAGACTGCTGTAAAAAATTTAAAAATATATATTTTTATATATTATATATAATTTTATACACACACACACACACACATATATATATATATCTTTAAAAACGATAATGTTTTCTTCTAAAGAGAACTTAATGTCAAGTAGGAAGGTGAATAGTTACATTTAGAACAGTATAATTGCGTACTTGCTTTCCTGGTGTGTTGTGCAAAGTTTAGGGGGACTTTAAGGAAAGGGTCCCCTAGGCTCTACAGAGGAGTGAAGGACAAACTCACAGAGGAAGAAGTACGTCTGTGAGTGGATTCAGGAGTGGGCTCTGTCAGGGGCAAGGTGTGGCAAGTGGGAATACTGTGTAGGCAGATGAAATGGAATGTGCAGAAGCTGGAAACATGTGCGAATATAGTAACATGTTCTGAGAGCTATAAATAATTGAGTATTACTAGAGCATACTGTTCTGGAGGGGGTGGGGAGCAGTGGAGCATGACATGGGACAGATCAGCAGGAGACCAATTATGAATGACTCTGGAAGCCAAACAAATGGGACAGATTGTGTCTTATTAACAATTGAGGGACCATTGAGGAATGCTGAGTGGTGGGATAATGGGTTCAGATTTGTGGATAAAAAAGAACACTCTGTCAGTTATGTGGAGGATGGAGGGGGTAGAGAGTGGGAGGTGATGGGGAAAGATAACTAGGTAGGAGACAGAGGGGCCAAAAGGGAGGCACCACAGTGGTCCACAAGAGCCCTGTTTAGGGCTTGGGCAGTGGAAAAGGAAGGACGAGGAGAGACCCAAGAGCTTCTTATGAATCAGAATCAACAGGCTATGGTTACTAGTTGGATGCAGGGGTGAGGGGGAGAGACCAGGATGACTGTAAAGATGGCAGCACCAGTCACAAGCCCCAAACAGCTCTCACTCCACTTGGGCCTCCTCTCCCGCGACGACTCCTCTTCCTCCTCTAGGACTTCTGGAACACTACAGCACAGTACATAAACTTCCCCACATCCTCACCTTGCCCCCTTCCTGGTTTGAACTGAAACCAGCTCCTACGTGAGGGCTCAGCTTCACCACCATTTGCCTCCTTGTGACCAAGCCCATTCTCTCCCTCCTCTGGATGAAGCCCAGGGCCCGCCCAACAAGCAAACTTGCAGTTTCCCAGTTCTGCTTCCAAACCACACTTTCTCAATCCTACAAACCTTGCTCCTTAGAAGCCCACATAGTCTACCTGCTTTTGTAGCTTTCATCTGCCTGCTTCACGGAGGACCTTAGTACCTGGCTCAAAGTCTGCCCTTTAGACCCCAAAGCCTGCCATCATCCTGACTTCTCTGTCCACAAGGGGAACCTGTCCAGTAGTCCGGTCCATTCCACTGGAGCCACTCACACGGATGGCCACACCCTGGAAAGGTTTCATCTCCAACCTTTACTCGAATATCCTCGATCCCACCAGTTTCCTATTCTTCCATTTCTCGAACTCCTTTACTCCTGCTGCACCTACTGCCCTACTTTATTGGCCCTTTGCCTCTGTTTTCAGTGATCAATCAATCCTTTCTTCATTTCCTCCTCCAACGCGTCTTGAAACCATAATATCTTGCTTCGTAAGCATCTTGCAATGATCCTCACTTCTTCTCCTTTGTCATGCCAGTCTTCTCAACAAAATCCCAGTCTCTGGACCAATCCAGCCATCTACTGCCTTCTTTTGTATACCCGGTTGCAGGCCGACATCGTGAGGCTCACTCTTGATTCTCCTCTCTCCCTCACTCCAAGTGGTCACCAAGCCCTGCCAGTTCTTTCTCCTTCCCAACTATCCCCCCGTTAGTCCCCTCCTCTCCATCCCTACTGGCCTTGCCGTTGTTCAGGGATTCAATAGTTTACCCCATGTTAATTCTACTTAGTTCTCCCCACCTACAGTTTCAGCACTGAAGTTCAAAAGAGCTTTCTGAACCATGTTCTGAACTTATCTCTGTAACATATCATGTGATCCTCTGACCATTTCACTGTAGTCAGAGTGCCCTGTCATGAGATCTCCTTCTTAAAATAGTTTACTGGCTGTTCAAACTCTCTAGCATCGCATAGAAGACCCATTGTAATTACACACTTGTCACCTCTCCAGCTCCATCTCTCTCTATTCCATGCTAAACCTTTTCTCTTTCATTCTAATCTAAGCCTTATAGACTACTTGTAGGTTCCATGATGGGTCATGCCCTTTCTCTCTGCCACACATACCATTCCCTTTACCTCCTCATTATATGGCTACTCATTCTTCCTGATGCAGCTGATACCCAGCCCAGAACCTGGCACTTTATTACATGCTCACTGAATAAGATCTTTACAAGAAGGTCTCTGATATTTAATCTACCTCCCTGAGAGTTTGAACTAATTACTCCTAAGTGATCCTTGAGAATCTCCATTATTATGCCTTTCCCATTTTGTCATAGTTTTGTGTTTACTTTTCCAACTTCCACTCTACACTGTGACCTTATTGAAGGTAGGAATCTTACCTTTTTCACCTTGGCATGTCCAGCATGCAGCACAAGGCCTGCCACAAGCAGGCATTCAATGAGCAGTTGTGAATGAATGAATGAATGAACACATGGATGGGCAGAGGCCTGAGCCTCATCCCCTGCCCCAAACCATGCTGCTCACCCTGCCTGTCCTGGGGGAAGGCCCTGGATGGTTGTCCTATTCTGGAGACTTCTGTTGGAGACAACCACTTTTGTCTGCCCTGGAAATGCTGCTATCTCAGCTAGAGACTGTTTCGAAAGTAAAGGATATGTTCAGAAAGCCTTCTTTGCTTTTTGCTGCAGTAGAAATGAAGATTGATGGTGCTGCCACTGCCCCAGCAGCCTTCCTGATCAGGGACCTGAGAAGACCAGGACAGATGTCATGGAGTGGGATGCTCTTTGAAGGACCAGATTCAGCAGCGTCCTTGAAATGCCCCTTTTCCTGCCTACTAAAAGGGCCCTGTGGGTCCCAAAGGCAGGCGCACTGCAGAGTAAATTAGAAGAACCTGACATCATGGCTTCACCCTTTCCCTGCTGCATCCTTTACAGAGGTAATGTCCTACAACACACGTCTGGTCACCTACTGAAGAGCCTTCAGTGTCTCCCTGCTGCTTCCAGGACAGAATCTAAAATCTATAGCTTGTGCAAAGCATCCTGCCTTCAGGTGTCACTCTCCTTCTCCAGCTCCTCTACCCCTTTAGTCCAGGTGGCCTAAGTCTTTTCCTGAATGAAGCACGTGCCTTCCCACCCCCATGCCATTCCTTAGCCCCAGCTGAAGAGGTGCCTTTCCCATGCCTTTCCAGCAGACAACCCCAAAGAGCCTTGTCTGAAACTCCTCTTCTGGAAAAGGCCTCTGACTTCCTTCTCCCCTCCCTGAGGACTTTCTCAACCTTAGGAGAAGGAGTCCTCCTGCTCTGCACTCTGCTGGAAGTGTGTTCTTGCTACACAAAGAGACTTTCTCATTCCAATATTCTGCCTCCGTGCTCACAGCTGTCTCCTGGGCCGGACTAGTTGCTCCACTGTGCAACTGTAACATTTGGGGAAATATACTTGGATCTGTGGAGCTCACGATCTCTAGAATAACCAGACAGGTTTAGCTGGGGCTTTATTGCGTTATGGTATAGAGAAAGGACCACTGGTATCAAAGTCAAGCAGACATCAGCACATCACATAGTGTTTGCCTTTGGTCTCTCAGCCTCAGAGTTTCCTCATCTGTCAAATAGGAATAAAAACCACCATCTCAGAAGGTTGCAGTGGGGATTAAATGCAATCATAAATGTAAAGGCCCCAGTCCGGGATTTGGCATATGGTAGATTACGCCAAGAAAATATTAGTTTTGTCCCCCTCCCCATTTCACAGCTCTTCAATTTTCATACTTGAAAACTGTTTAATAACCCTCTTTCGTTCAACCTCACCCTCCCCATGCAAACTTTTCCTTCAAATCTTCAAATTCTTATCATTTTAATCATTGCTCTTCTTGGGACACCCGTCAACCTCGGCACTTCCTTTCAAAACATGACGACCCTTTCTAGGTGGAGGCTCTTAAAATCATCGTAGCAGGAGGAGGAACAAAAATAATGATAATAAATGATGATAAGTGACACTAATTGAGGGCTGACTAAGTGCCTGGCTCGAAGGTCAGCTCTCTATGTGCCACATACTTGCTGTCACTATGACATTGGTTTTGTGTCTGTCTCACAAATGGGGAAGTTGAAGCTTAGAGTGTTGAAGAAACTTGCTCATGGCCAGAGAGCTAGGAAGTGGGAGAGCCCAGAGTGCAAACACACGCATGCCCATTTGAAAGCCTTGCCCCTAGCGGCACACCGACGCTCCCGGAGTCCCCTGGTTGCCATGTGGATGGCCACAGAGCAGTGGCAGGCAGCACTCAGGCCAGCTAATGCGCTGTGAGCTGGACTTTCTATGACACCTCCTCGGTGCTTGTGTTCGGACGTTGTGGCATCACAGGATGAGTGTTCAACCCCACCAGCCTCATCCAGAACGTTCCCCAAGAGGCAGAGAAGAAAGAGTCCAGGCTTTCTTGTCTGAACTTTCTGAAGTGCAAGCACCTGTATCAACACACACAGTTGCCCTACTGTGGATACACCAGCAGCAGATGTGGGATCGAGGGCTCGGTGTCAGATAGAAAGAAATCCAAACGAGGACAGGACTTGCCAGGAGCGAGTGACAGTGGTGTTCGGAGAGGAGGCCTGCCAGGCTGAAGCTGTCCAGTGAGACTTCCTTTGACTCCTGCCAACTACGGAGAACATTTAGTATCCAGAACTCCTGCCAAATATCACACTTGGGGTCTGGCCCAGTTTCACGGACATCCTTCTCTGGGGCCCCACCGTCAGCACAGTGCTGTCACCAGCACGGGGCCTGGGCAGCTCTTTGGCTCCTGCTGGCTCTTCTCCAGGGTCCCAGGCTTGCTGGGAGCTACTGCTGCCCCCTCTCCTTCCCCTCACTTCTTTCAGCCCCTCTAAGCTGTTTGTCACAGGGATTCTGTGTCTGAGGGTCTGTCGGTGTGAACTCTCTTCCCCAGGCCTGTGTGTGGCTGCCTCCCCTTCTCCAGTCAGCCCTGCACTATGGTGTCCCTCCTCCAAGGCCCTTGCCCTGGCCGCACCTGCTGACCCCCACCCTGTTCACTATTACACTATCCTATTTTATTTTATCAAGGCTCTTCTAGTCCCTATGATTATCTTCCTTATTTTTAAATTTTCATATTTATCATGGCCCTTGCCCTAGTAGGACATTAGCTTCCTAGCTGTGGGTCTCTTACTTGTATAGCACTCTAATCCCAGCTCCTTTAAACAGTGCCTGGCGCTTGATGGACTCTCCATACATATTTGCTACCCCGTACATGACCAGCATAATGACCCACTGACCAGAGGTCTAGACATGTGGGCAAAGGAAGATAGATGGTAATAATGACAACTTTATTTATTGAGGTAGGGCTTTATAGGTATTATCCTAAGGGTTTGACATGCATTGTCCCATTTAATTAGTCCGACGACACTATTATTCCCATTTAACAGATGAAAAAACTGAGGGTTAAGAAGATTTTAAAAAAACTTGCTCAAAAAACATACCTGCCTTAGTACCTTACATGGCAGAGCAGACCCAGACTTAGGGCTCTAGCATCAAAGCCAAATGCTTAACTATTTTATTCAAGGAGTCACCCTCTTCAGGAAAACACCCCCTGCCAGCGGAACCAAAAAATACTGAGCAGGACAATAATAAGTGTGGACGAGGATGTGGAAAATTGGAACTCCCATACATCACTGGTGAGAATGTAAAATGTCATTTTGGGAATACAGCTTGGAAATTCTTTAAAAAGTTAAACATAGAGTTACCATACATCTAGCAACTCCACTCCTTGGTAGAACTGAAAGCGTATACAGAAAAATTTGTACACAAATGTCCGTAGAACTATTATTCATAATAGCCCCAAAGCAGAAGCAGCCCAAACGTCCAACTGGTGAACATATGAACAAAATGTGGTTTATTTACACGATGGACTATTATGCAGCCATAAAAAGGAACAATATACTGATTCGTGTTATGACATGATGGCCTTTCAAACCATGATGCTAAGTCAGAGACGAAGAGAGAACAGTATGCCAAAGGACAAATATTGTATGATTGCATGATCATTATATGATTACGTTGCTTATACAAAATGTCCAGAATGGGCAAATCCACAGTGATAGAAAGTAAATTAGTGGTTGCCGGGGGTGGAGGGAGGGAGATGGAGAATGACCAGGGAGGAGTGTGATGTTGTTCTTTTGGTTTTTGTTCTTTGGGCGGTTAAGCCTAAGCATTTGTGGTAGGTTTGGTGAAGACTGGAGAGTCGTGGGAAAATGTGATCTTGCAAGAAGCAGTCAGAGCTGAGCAGTAAACAAGGGAAGAGAGCGAGGCCTGTTCACTCAGATTCCTTTCAGCATCGATCATCTTCAGAGGTAGGGTTGCTCTTTCCTCTGCGGACAGGAAGGGAGCCTCTCACATGAGGATCTTACGATCTGCTTCCGAAGAAAGTCAGAAAATCCCTCCTGTACCTGGAATTTCTCAAACTCCTCCAGCTTGAAATATTCAGTATGCCAAGGTGCCGTACTTGGGGGCAGGATGCCCTGCACACCGCCACCAGCTTCTGCACACCTCTCACTGCTCACGTGTGAAGCTCCATGTCACCTGCTGTGCCACGCTGAGCCCTGTCCCTTCCAGCCTTCCGGCTGGCTTTTCAGATTTAATGTCCTCTGGAGCTTCTTTATAAGGACACTAAAATATTCTGGAATTAGATAGTGGTGGTGGTTGCACAAGTCAGGCAAGCAGCTAATCAAGAAGCCTGTTCAAGGGGGCAGAGGGCAAGCTCCTAGGGTCATCTAAGGAGCAATGCTCCTCTTTTGAGCTGGGAAAAGGGACCAGTAAGTGCGAGGCAGGGCCCAGCGCATACACCAGAACTTGGAAGGTGTCAGAGCAGAAGCCTAGTCACATAAATCAAAGTGCATGGGGGAATCTGGATTAAGAGGGCAAGGTCCAGTATTCCGTTAGCAGGACAGAAGAACCACAGGAGGGGAAAAGTAAGACAGCAACACAGGTGCTCGGGGGCCCCCATTAGAGCTCTGGAAACTGGGTCAGAACAAAGGCCTGAGGAGTCCAAGACTTGGCCTCCATTTGGCACCACTCAGCCTGTTGAAACAGGCACACCCTTACTCAGAACTGGTCAAGCATGCGGGAGATGAACTCGGTGGCTCAACTGGGGGTCTGGGGACACGGGGAGGGCAGCCAAATAGCAGGCTGAGATGGCACATTCTTCCCAATGAGAGTCATTTCCCAAGTTTAAGGCTCTGGGGCTTATTATAATGCGAATGCCCCTGAAACATTAGATAATAGGCCCAAGATCACACAGGTAGAAAGTGACAAAAACGTTATGGTCAGGTTTGCCTGGCTCCAATGTCCTTGCTTTCAGCTGTATGGATGAGAGGCAGTCTAAATATGGTGGTCAAGAGCATGGGTCATGAGTTCAAATCCCACCATTATGTGACCTTGGACAAATTACATAGCCCCTCTGTGCTTCAGCTCTGTCCTCTACAAAATGTGGATGGCAATGACTGTCTATCTCAGGTTCCATGAGCCAATGATGCAATCCATACAGAGCATTTAGACTACTGCCCAGAACCCAGTAAGAGCTAACCGTCATTCGCAGTGTGTTCTGCTCCCGCCAGAGAGACCAGGCATTCCATGTCTGTCTAACACCATCTCTGTTTGCTGCTTCCCCATATCTTGTTCTAGAAAGACTAGCCCTTGTTTATGTGTTTCTCTAGGGGTCAAACTGAACTGATAAAGTCACAGTGCCAGACATTTGGCTGGCTCGGTAAGAACAGAAATAGGGCAGAAATCACCGGTTAGTTTTAGATGTGAGTCAACCTCTCCCAAGCTAATCCCCCGCTGGCGGCTGCAATATTTTCTCCCACAAACTGATTATGCTGTTAAATCGAGACCTTTTTGTGGAGTGAAGGGAAAAGCTTATATTCGTTCAGTTCACAGGAATAATGTCATTGGTCTGCCGAGCACAGCCGCTGTGTCGTTGAATATATCAGAATTATCTGCTGTCAAGAGACAGGACAGTTAACGCTTGAATAACATGGGTTGTTAGGTGTGCTGACCCTTTGTGTAGTCAAAAATCCTCATGAAACTTTTTTTTTTTTAATTTATTCGACAGAGGTAGAGACAGCCAGCGAGAGAGGGAACACAAGCAGGGGGAGTGGGAGACGAAGAAGCAGGCTCATAGCGGAGGAACCTGATGTGGGGCTCGATCCCAGAACACCGGGATCACGCCCTGAGCCGAAGGCAGATGCTTAACCGCTGTGCCACCCAGGTGCCCCCCACATGAAACTTTTGACTCCCCCAAAACTTACTTCTCATAGCCTGCCATTGACCAGAGAAGCCTTACTGACAACATAAACAGTCAACTAACAAATTTTGTAGACTATAGTATTATACACTGTATTCTTACAATAAAGGAAGCTAGAGACAAGAAAATGTCATTAAAAAAAATACAAGGAAGAGAAAATACACTTAGTACTGAGTATGAAAAATCCACACAGAAGTGGACCCATTTGGTACAAACTTGTGTCGTTCAAGGGTCTGCTGTACTTGATCCTCACAGAGCCTCCGGTGAAAGGCTTCAAAGGGCCTCCTGCACTTTAACTACTTAGCTCTCAGCATCTTTCTTAGAAAGAAGGCCAAGTGGCTGTCCCTCAGGTCTATCCTTCCAGGCTGAGGTCTGAAGTTACCAACAAACCCTCTCCCCTCTTCCCCAAGCTGGAATTAATCACTCCTTCTCTGTGCTCCGTATGCACCTCTCGTCTCTATTCTAGCAAACTGCCTTGTGGTATAGTTCTAGCCCCATGTCTTTCCCACATCTGAGAGTAAGTGTTTTGACGTCATGAACTGTCTGGTTCATCTCTGTATCACTTTCTGCCTGCTCACTCACTCACTCACACACCCAACATGTGCCCATCACATTAGTTGTGGCTTTCTTTGTCCTCTGAGCAAGACTCCCCCTTAAAATTCTATCGCCCTCTACAGAAGGCACCCCCTTCAGGTGAGAAGCATTTTTTCTTTACTTAAGCCTTAGCCCCAACGTGGGACTTGAACTCACAACCCTGAGATCAAGAGTTGTGTGCTCTACCAACACAGCCAGGCATCCCGAGAAGCAGTTTTCTAATAACACCTTGCACTTAGTAGGAATTCTACCTCTGTCTGCTGAAATAAATGGATGAAACCCAAAGTGAGAGACTTTTGGCAATTTGACTGAGCCCCCACAAAACCAAGATGAAACCTGGAACTCTGCTGAGCTCTAGTGTTACATCAAACTCATACCGGGGCTGTACATATATACGGTTGGATGGTGTCCGAACATTCCAGATGGGGACCCCATTGTTTTACTTCTTTCCCTCCTTTCCTTTTTTCCCATACATGTTTATTGAGCAACTATTATACACCAGGCATGGTGCTAGATGATGGTGAATCGGTGATGGGCAAAAGCAAACATAGTCTTTGTTTTTAGGGAGCTTAGAATCTGTGCATTGCAGAAGCTAGTTGTTGATCAAATAGCACTTTGAGGGAATGTGTAATTACTAGCTGGCAGTAGTGCCCTGAGGGAAAAGAATACTGAACCATGACAGCTTATTACAAAGGATACTGACCTAGCCTGGCTGGAATGTGGGAGATCAGGGAAGATTTTGTGCAGGAAAAGACGATTGTATCAAGAGCTGATGAAGAAATAAGAGTTGAACGGGGTGGGGCGGGGAGTGCTAGGGTACACAAAGATTTTGTGGTGGAAAGATTGGTGCATCTCCGGAACAGAAGACCGAGAGCATCCGGCTGGAGCCCAGGGAAGATCCGGGAGGTGGTTCCGTATGGGGCTTGAACATTTACACAGGTGCCAGAGCATACGAGGGCCAAGTAGGACAAGTCAGGAGGTTTTCTCTTTGTCGTTCCATAGTAGGAAGTCATTTAAGGTTTAAACCAGGGTAGAATGCAATCAGATTGATGATCTGGAAAATAGCCCAGCTGCTCTGTGGGGGATGGACCCAGATGTGGGGGACAATGTGGGAAATAAGGATAGCAGTTAGCAGGCTCCTGCAAGTAGTCAGAGGACAGTCAGAGGACAGATGGCAATGGCTGTCCTCAGGGTGGTGGCAATAAGGACGGAGAAGGTTGAAGACATCTAGAATGTAAACCTCACCAGGGCTTGGTGAAGGAGTGAATGAAAGCTTAGGGCTTGTCTCAAAGTCATGTCTCCTTTCTCCAGCTGCCATGTCCACCCTGAGGCTCTGAGGGAGCAGCTGGGCATAGAAGCTCTCTGAATGAGCAACTGTCAACAGTACAAAGGAAAGTGCTCCTGCCTTGAAGGTGTTTCTCCCCAAAGGTCACACTTAAAATATACAAACTCTCACAGAGAAAACAAACTCTCATGTGCTGAACAGGGAAGTGTGAATGGGTAGGGACAGAGCCTCCAGGTTTCCTGAAATAAGAGGTTGTGTTGAACTTTCGTGATACTTTCCAAACTGTTAAGGACCCCCAATTAAAATGTTGGCTTTTTGCCAGGAGATGATTATGTCATGTCATTGCGATGTCATGTTAACCAAAAATAAATGTTAGTGGAGCGCCCAGGCGGCTCAGTTGGTTAAGCATCAGACTCTTGATTTGGTTCAGGTCATGATCTCAGGGTCATGAGATGGAGCCCCGTGTCAGGCTCTGCACTGAGCGTGGAGCTTGCTTAGGATTCTCTCCCCACCCCTCCCCCCCTGCTCACATGACACATGCTCTCTCTTTAAACAAACGTTAGTGCATTCATTCATTTACATATTAATTCACTTATTCACCTGATTTGTATTGAGCACAGATGATGTGTAGGGCATCTGAGTTGGATAGCATAAGTGATGGAAGGAGACCCAGGGATGTAGGGTTAAAAACAGATTTGGAGCTTAAAGATTTAGGTTTGAGATCCAGTGCTTGGGTTATCTTTCTTTCTGTTATGGCAAAATATGTATAACATAATATTTGCCATTTTAAACATATTCTTACGTATACAGTTCACTGGCATAGCCACAACATTGTGCAACCATCACCACCATCCATCTCCAGAACTTTCTCATTTTTCTGAACTCTGTACCCATTAAATACCAACTGCCCATTTCTCCCTCCCTCCCAACCCTTGGCAACCACCATTCTACCTTCTGTCCTTATGAATTTTCTTACCCCAGGAGTCTTATGTAAGAAGAATCGCAGAGTACTTGCCATTTTGTGACTGGCTTATTTCACTGGTATAATGTCTTCATAGTTCACCCATGCTGTAGCCTGTGCACATTTACCCATTCATCTGTTCTTATTTTTATTTTTAGAGACAGTATGTGTTGGGGGAGTGGCAGAGGGACCAGGAGAGACAGAATCTCAAGCAGGATCCACGCCCAGCATGCAGTCCAACACAGGGCTTGATCTCACGACCTTGATATCCTGACCTGAGCTGAAATCAAGAGTCAGATGCTTGACCACCTGAGCCACCCAGGCACCCCTATCCATTCATCTGTTAATGGACACTTGGGCTGCTCCCACATTTTGGCTATTATGAATAATGCAACTATGAACAGGGGTGTACAAGTATCTACTTGAGGCTCTGCTTTCATTTCTTTTGGATACATATCCAGAAGCAGAAGGACGGGATCATGTGGTAATTGTTTTTAGTTTTTTGAGGAATCATCATACCATTTTCCACAGCAGCTGCACCATTTTATATTGCTACCAGCCATGCGCAAGTGTTCCAATTTCTCCACAACCTCATCAACATTACATCATTATTCCAATAATAGCCTGTTTTCTGTTTGTTTTCTCACAATAGCCATCCTGGTGCGTGTGAAGTAGTAGCTCACTGTAGTTTTGACTTGCATTTCCCTAACAACTAGTGATGTTAAGCATCTTCTCATGTGCTTATTGGCCATTTGTCTATCTTTTTAGAGAAATGTCTATTTTAGTCCTTTGACCATTTCTTAATTGAGGTGTTTTTTGTTGTGGAGTGGTTAGGCTTCTTTTATTTATCTTACTTTTAAAGATTTTTTTAAAAAGATTTTATTTATTTATTTGACAGAGAGAGAGCCAGAGAGCGCAAGCAGGGGGAGCAGCAGAGGGAGAGGGAGGAGCAGGCTCCCCGCTGAGCAGGGAGCCCAATGCGGGGCTTGATCCCAAGACCCTGAGATCATGACCTGAGCTGAAGGCAGCTGCTTAACCAACTGAGCCACCCAGGGGCCTCAGTAAAGATTTTATTTTTAAATAATTTCTACACCCAACATGGGGCTTGAACTTACAACCCCAAGATCAAGAGTCACATGTTCCACTGACTGAACCAGCCAGGCGCCCCATGGTTGGGCTTCCTTTGAATGCAACTTCAGAAACCGAACTCAACCTGGCTTAAGGTATGACATAAATAGAAGAATTTATTGCTTCATAAATAACTGAAAAGTTTAAGGCATATCCAGGGTCAAGGTGCTAGAGACAGAATTGTGTGTCCCCCCCCCCCCAAATTCATGTGACAAAGCCCTAATACCCAATGTAGCTGTATTTGGAAATAGGGCTTTTAGGAGGTAATTAAGGTTACATTAGGGGGCGCCTGGGTGGCACAGCGGTTAAGCGTCTGCCTTCGGCTCAGCGTGATCCCGGCGTTACGGGATCGAGCCCCACATCAGGCTCCTCCACTAGGAGCCTGCTTCTTCGTCTCCCACTCCCCCTGCTTGTGTTCCCTCTCTTGCTGGCTGTCTCTATCTCTGTCGAAGAAAATAAAATAAAATCTTTAAAAAAAAAAAAAAGGTTACATTAGGTCATGAGGGTGGAGTCCTAATCTGACAGGATTGGTGCTTTTGTGAGAAGAGGAAGAGAGAGCTCTCCACACGCACATGCCCAGACATGGAGGAAAGGCCATATGAGGATCCGGGGACAAGATGGCTGTCCGCAGGCCAGGCAGAGAGCTCTCACTGAGCTCAGCCGTGCTGGCACTCTGATCTTGGACTTCCAACCTCCAGAACTGTGAGAAAATAAATTTTTGTTGTTTAAGCCATAATATTTTTTTATGGCAGCCCTCACAAACTAAAACACGGGGTTTAAACAAATGTAGTGGGAATATTTTTCTTTCCTTCCCCCTGCATTTGCTTTTTTTGTGGTTTTTCTTTCTCGGGCGGGCTTATCCCTGCTGGGTAACATTCATTGAACAACACAATGTTCATGGAACTCCTCCCTTGTCCCAGACACCGTTCCAAATCCTTAGAACTCACTGTTCTAAGCAGGGAGTCAAACGGGAAAGGTCCCTTTCCTCACAAGGCTTACATTCTAATAGGGAGAAAGACGTGAAAGAAATAAGTAACTTTGCTAATAAATCTTGAATGTTCTCATCACAAAAAAGAAATGGTAATTATGTCACATGATGCAGGTGTCAGCTGAGGCTATGCTGGTGATCATTTTGCAACCTAGAAGTGTATCAAATAAACACTTCCTACACCTTAAGCTTACACAATGTGACGTGTCAATGATATCGCAATAAGTTTGGGGGGGGGACAAGAAATAAGCAACTGTATACATTCAGAACACAAATCCTATGGAAAACAAAACTAGAGGAAAAGGGGATAAAGACTATGAGGGCTGTGCACGCGCCTCACTGCCCATGAAGAAGTATGAGGATTAGTGTCCTGGGAACGTGGGATGATCAGGGAGCCCTGTACTTTTGTGGAGACTAGGTCAGTCTCCAGATAATGTGTATATTGGTAGGTCCTGGTGGTCCCAAGGCAATGTGTGGTAGGTCAGTGAGGGCTGGAAGGCAGGGAGGTGAGAGGATTTTTCAGGAGCAGACAGAGTTTATAGCCTATATTATTTACTCCTGTCAGTGATGGTTTGGAAGCTAGGGATGGGGTAATCTTTTGCAGAACTGGGGAGCTCCTAGGACACTCTTGTCACTTGCCCATGGAAGTCTGAAGAACGGGGAGGCTGGTCTAATCTGAAAGTGATCAACTTAACGCAAGAAGAGTTTCAGAAAAAGTCCTAGGACTGGTACTCATTAGCTCTGATTGGCCCAGCTTGGGTCCCATATTCACGTAAACCAATCACTGAGGTTAGGGGTAATCAGAACTTTTATTGGACAGGCCAGAGTCGAATTCCCATGGGATCAGCCTCATCCAAACCACAGGGCTGTGAGGGAAAGGGAAAGCTTCCCAAAGGAAAATTAATACCAGATGTCCTCCACACCCAGCTCCACATTTGATGGCTGGCTCATCTCGGGGATCAACCTAATTCCGTCTCCTCATCGGATAGAAGAATTTAGAAGAAGGTAAACAAACACAGTAAGATCTACATCACTAAGTTCGGGAGTACTACGTGTGATCATGTACATAACTGCTATTTGGGAGGAATGCAGTGCTAAACAAATATTATCAAAGTCTTCTAAGACATGCCCTTAGGGAGCTTATGATTTGTAGGGAGATGGAACACGCAGGCAAATAATCACCATACAAAAGAAGATGTTTGTGTGATTTTCCAATGCTTTCTTCTAAGGCAGGAGCCACGCACCCACATGCCTCCATTAGCTATGCCGCTAACACAAGAGAGGAGAGCGGGCCGAACTTTCCTTAAACCAGGGACCTGGGAGACTATGGCCACATTTCACAGGGCAGCCACCATATGGCTCCAGCGGACAGTGGTCAGGCTCACAGGCAGGCCTAGTGTGGCCAGAGGGTCCAGTTGTTTTCCCAACGAAGCTGATCATCTGGATTTTGATATGAACACTTTTTTTTAATGTTGGCAACTTCTTTAAATATTTTTCTTTTAACAAATACCATGTGACCCATGCAAAACTTACAGCAGCCACATTCTATGAGCTTAAGCCCACCCACTCTCTGCAGCTGGTGTCCTCTTATTGAAGGTCCCTTCTGAGAATCTGACACCACAGCCTTTCTGCTTTACTCCTCCATCATCCCTTTTTCGTATTGGAACTTGGGCTTAGCACTCATGTGGTAGGCTGGTCAGGGTGCAAAACATGGTACAACTGGAAGACGAGGAAGTCTTGGGGTGCAACTCCAGCTATGTGACCTTCGTCAAGTTGCTTTGTCCATCTGGTCTGAATTTCTCCATATTTATAAATGAAGGCTATGGGACCAGATGATTTCATTTCCTAGCAGCTCCAGCATTGTATGACCTATAATTTTCAGAATGTGAGGGAAGAAACGAAAGGAAAATTCCCATTCAGGGGATGCAAAATTCATTTCCATTTGGAGGATCAGGGAGCGCTCCAAGGAAGAGATGATTCTGAGGGAACCGTAGTTCCCGGACTGACGGAGATTCTGGGGGCGAGGGCACTCTGAGAGCCATAAGATGAATACGAACAGGGATTTGACCCTAGGGAAGTAGTCTATTGGAGAAACAGATGGATATAAAAATGACTGTTAACTATATCAAAGATGATCAGAAAAATCTCTCCCGTCCTACATGTCCTTTGGAATGTGACTCTGACACCCTCCCATCAGGAGGCAGAGTTTTCCCCTCTCCTGCCCTCTACCCTAGTCTGGGGACTTGCTTTGATCAATAGATCATGGCAGAAGTGATACTGCGTGAGTTCTGGGTTTACACCTTTAAACGCTGTGAGGCTTCACCTCTCTCCTTGAAGCCAGCCACTATGGAAAGAAGTCCAACCAATCACTCTGCTTGAGAGAGGCTCAGCCAGCTGCCAGCCAGTGAAGCCTCTGGTCTCAGTCAAGCTGTCCCAAGTAACACCGGGGGTAGCAGAAACGAAAAGTCCCTGCTGAGACTTGCCCAAATTGCAGAATCATGAACCAAAAAATGGTTGCTCTTGTGTTAGCCATTAGGTTTTACGGCACTTTTATTATTATGTCTTACACATAAAGTATATTGTGTGTCAAATCCCGGGTATCTGGGGAGCAGACGAGGTGGGTGAAGAAAATAATTCAGGTGGTACATCAGAGTTTATATCACTCCTTGAATCCTTTTTTCCCCCTGCTTCCATTTCTCCTGCCTCCAATAGTTTCCTAGGCTCCGAAGAAACGTGAAGATGAAGGTGACCGGATACAGGACGGATACCCTGTCATATCCTGAACGCCAAATAACTACAGCACAGTCTGCAAAATGAACTCCCTCGTATCAACGGAGGGAAGACAAGAAAGGAGCCAAAATTGCCTCAAAGCTTATCCGGGGGCCGCAGTTTTTAGGGAGTGCTGAAACGCTGCTGATGATTTCCAGAGATGAGTCAGAACTCCCTACATAATCTTACTCCGCTGAGAACTTGGTGACTTTCTCTCTGCTGACAGCCCACCTCTTCCTCTACCTCTTCCCTCTCCTTCCGCAAATCTGGATCAGACCCAAGGATGTGGAGTACTGTTTGATTTTTAAGAATGATATTCCTGTACTCGGCCATTTAGTCTCCACTCTGGTTAATCATCTGTCCAATCCAGGACACTCAATCAATCAGCAAGCATGGAAGCACTTTTCATGTCTTCATTCATTAATTCAACAGTTATTGAGTGCCCACTATGTGCCAGGCGCTGCTCCAGGTGCTGGCCACACACCAGTGTTTTACTCTGCTCGGGCTGCTGGGACAAAGTACTCTATACTGCGTGGCTTCAACGACAAACATGGACTTCACATAGTTCTGGAGGCTAAAAGTCCAAGATCAGCATGCCAGCACAGGTGTGCTCGGGTGAGAACCCAGCAGCAGGCTGCCCTCTCGCTGTACCCTCACATGGTGGAAAGAGGGTGAAAGAGCTCTTGGGTTGCTTTTGTAAGGCCCTAATCCCAATCATAGGGACCCCACCCTCATGACCTAATCCCCTCCCTAGAGGCCCCAGCTCCTGATACCATCACATTAGGGGCTGGGATTTCAACATATGAACTGGGTGGGGGGGGCGGTGGTAGACACACAAACATTCAGTCCTTAACCAGTGGACAAAACAAAGTGGATTTTAAAATGTGGTCCATGTTTTGCTCTGAGTATAATACTTATGCTATAGTTTATAGTGAATAATACAGGACGAATGAGCAAGATGTTTTGTACTCATGAGGTGTAAGCTGAGTCCTGCTCTATCTGCTTCTGAGGGATAAAAACATTCAGGAAAATAGAAGATAATTCAAGATGAAGTAACATAAGAAGGCTGGATCAGGGAGGTAGTATTTGAGTTGGGTCTTAAAAGATAGAGGGAATTTAAAAGGGCAAGGGGAAGAGCATTTCAGATAGGGAACAGCATGAGAACACGCACAGAGTGGGACGTGCACAGGCGTGATATGTTTGAGATATATTAACAAGACCAGATTGACCCAAGGGATGAGTGTCTGTTAGAGTGGAAAGTAAAATAATGCCTAATGAATCCAATCGGAAAAGATGAGAAAAAGCCTTTAAGATCAAGCAGGGAAACAGATACGTTCCATAACAAAGAGGAAGACATCTGAAGGCTGGGAGGCAGGAATGACGTGGAGAGCACAAATGTCATGTGTAACCTAAATGGATGTTCTCTGGGGTGGCACAGGGTTGTTGAACCTCAAAAGTGGGAAAAGACAACAGCTTCCTCCATCCCCTTCCCAGGGCAGCCCAGGAATCGGAATTGCATTCTGTGTCAGGGGGATAGTTCAGAAGGATAGAAAACAGTACAGACAGAGCAGCTAGGGCAGTGGAGGGCTTAGAGCCAAACTCACGAGTAGAAGCTGAAGGAAAAGAGAAGACTCAATGAAACTACCTCCAAATATCTGGGACAACATTTGCTCTGAGTGGCCAGATTGGGGAGAACTGGGACCAATGACAATACAGGAGCATTGTCCTTACTTTGACTCCTTGTAAGGAAGAACTTACTAAGAGTCAGAGCCGTCCTCAGGAGCTAATGAATTCACTAGCAGAAATGTCACTTAGCAGAAATGTTGGGGGGGGGGTGTGGATACAAATATGGGACAGGGAGTTAGATGAACTATAATTTGAAGTCCTTCAAGCATGAGAGTCTATGCTCTTCCACTCAACTGCAAGTCCTCAATATCTATAGTAGGAAGAACCACATTGGGTTCTGATCATTACCATTTCATAGAAACATGCCCTTATTCCGGGGCCCCCACCAACACTCAAACTGTGAGCATCTGGAAGGCAGACTTGACTTCCTCTTATCACCTGCTGCCAAAATACAGGGTACCAGGCTCACCCCATGTACTAGATGCTCTGAGTGTAGGGTTAATGACTTCATAATGAAAATAGAATCCTTGGGGCGCCTGGGTGGCACAGCGGTTAAGCGTCTGCCTTCGGCTCAGGGCGTGATCCCGGCGTTCTGGGTTCGAGCCCCACATCAGGCTCTTCCGCTATGAGCCTGCTTCATAAAATCTTAAAAAAAAAAAAAAAGAAAGAAAATAGAATCCTTGTTCTTGCTAGTGAAGTGTGGTGGGTTTTTTGTTCTTTTTGTTTTGTTTTGTTTTGTTCTGGATGGGTACCAAATTTTTATAGCCAAGGAGGGAGAAGTAAGGAAGAAAATAAATTTACAATGTGGTTCTAAGTGGCTCTACCACACATTTGATTAGCTCTCTAGGGAGAAGAAGAAAAGCTTAATCCGATCATTTAGGAAGGTGCACACAAGAAAGGAGACTTGCTTAACTAATGATTAGAAAATGTCTCTGAGCTAGAAAGTATCCTTTTTGCCTTAAGTGGTGAGATAAGTACTATTATTATGGTGAAATTCACACTGTTACTGAGTCCATAACTGTAATATGACTGTGACTTGCGAAGCAAGTCTCATTTTCCAAGACATTAAAGTCTTGGGAGCTTAATTTACTAAATGTGCAATATCTCTACACTGCCATTCATACACCAAGCATAACACAAGTGCCCCAAAAGGAGTCTTTGGGATAGAAAAGTCACCAGGAAGCTTCTCCGAGTAAGTCTACCAATATCCCCCACCTCTCCTCCATCTGCTTGTTTCTGCACCTCTGTAGCTGCACTGAAATTTCATTCACAGAGATTGTCAATTACTTTCTAATAACCACATCCGGGGAGTTTTTCCTTGTTCCCAATCTATTGCTTTCTGCAGCATTCTATTCCACCACCTTCTTGACACCTCATGTTTCTTTGGCTTTTGAGTTGCTTTGCTCTTCTGATTTCTTTCTACTTCTCCGACCACTCCCCTTCTCTAATGCATCTCGAGGCCAGAACTCCCAGTTGCTACCGTGATTTTGTTCCTTATCCATTTCAGACCCCAACACATCTGTGAAGGTGATTCCCGGAAGCAAAGAACATCTTATTTACCTCTTGCATCTTCATATCCTAACGAATAACTTATATGCAGGAGTCAAAATACAATGAATTGTGTTCACAGATGGAGCACTAAGTTCTTTTTATTTTAGATCTCCATTTCTCACTTAAACTTGGATCTTCTCAATCCCCAAATTGCTGAAACCGAATTAATCATTTTAGTAAGTTCAACTGTCAGAAAGCTGCACTGTTGTCCTTACCTCCCGGCCGGGAGAAAAATCACTTGGCTCCCTTTTCTGACTTTATTTCTTTCATTCATATTCAGAGTCTCAGATTCATCTGTCTTGCTTGGTGCCCTGCCCCCGCCCCCAGCCAGTGTCATCAGGCCTCTGTTCTACCATCCACTGCAACTGACATCACTAAGGTCACTGCTGACTTCCTAATTGCCTAGTCCAATGGATACTTTAGAGATTTTATCTTATTGGACCTCTTTTAGGACTATTGTCTACTACTTCCTTTTAAAAGCTTTCCTTTTGGTTTTTGTTCTTCGTACTCACTTCCTACTTCTTTGATCTCTCTTGTTTCCTTTGCCAGTGTTACTTCCCAAAACATGAATCTGGTGCTTTTCTCCATTGTTATACTTTCTCTTGATATTGACAAATATGCCTTTGATTTGACCAGTCTCTGTACCTGTATGATCCCCAAATAATATATTTCTAGTCCAGATTCCTTTGCTGAATTCCAATCGCCTAAGAGACATCTTGACTTGGATGTTATAGGAACATCAAAACCAGCACAACTAACATGGAACTGTATGAGTGACCAGCCCAGCACGTGACAAGCCTGCTGCTCTCAGACCCAACTTGGTTGTCTCCCATAAACAGGTGGTGATTAGCATTTTTGATTTGTATCTCTAAAATAATTTGGAAATACTACATGGCATCCTTCACATTTTTAAGCTGACATCTAGAATTTTTTTTAAAGATTTTATTTATTTATTTGGCAGAGAGAGAGCATAAGCAGGGGGAGCAGCAGGCAGAGGGAGAGGGAGAAGCAGGCTTCCTGCTGAGCAAGGAGCCCAATGCAGGGCTCAATCGCAGGACCCTGAGATCATGACCCGAGCCAAAGGCAGACACTTAACTAACTGAGCCACCCAGGTGCCTCGACATCTAGAATTTTTTTGTTATAAGCTTATATATTTCAAGAGATACAGTTTTTAACATAGTGTAAGGATCAACACTTAAAACTATTATAGCATTTAAAAAATTTACCCAATGGAATCTCAATGGCCAATTTGATACTCAGAATCATTCATTTGAAAATCCATGAATGAACTTTTTCCAGTTTTACTGAGAAATAATTGACACACCTCACTGTAAAGGTTTAAGGCACACAGCATGATGGATTTACCTATATTATAGAATGGTTACCACAACAGGTGCAGCTAACATCCATCTTCTCACACAGATACAATAAAAACAAAGGAAAAGAAAAAAGAAGAAGAAAAATGTTTCTCCTTGTAATGAGAACTCAGAATTTACTCTTTTTACTTTATCCTGGGTTGTTTAGGTAATTAACCTTTGAATGACCCTGCCTTACCCTTCCCATTTTAAGTCCTGCTCTTATGTTTTATTTATTTATTTATTTTAAAGATTTTATTTATTTACTTGACAGAGACAGCCAGCGAGAGAGAGAACACAAGCAGGGGGAGTGGGAGAGGAAGAAGCAGGCTCCCAGCGGAGGAGCCTGATGTGGGGCTCGACCTGAGAAGGCTGGGATCACACCCTGAGCCGAAGGCAGAGGCCTAATGACTGCGCCACCCAGGCGCCCCTGCTCTTACGTTTTGAATTCACCAATAATGAGTGAGCCCACCACCTCAGGGGGTCCCGCCCACCACCAGCTCTACCACAGACTTAGTGACTTAAGCAAAAGATTTTCTGTGTAAAGGATTTACTCTCAAAAGTTTCCTATATACCCTACAGGTGTGTTAGCTGTAGTCATGTTGTACTAGTACTCACTTATCTTACTGGAAATGTGTGCCTTTTGACCACCTTTCTCCAAGTCCCTCCACCCTCTCCCCGCCCCCCAACACTTTAATGGTTAAAAATGTTGTATATTTTCTCCTTGACCTTATGATTCCCATTTAACTTTCCCCATTTTAATGCTTGGAAATCTTTACTGCTCACCCTTCATATTTCTCCGAATCAAAAATATAAATTGAAGTTGAAAAAAAAAAGTTTGATGCCATAAATATCTAAGTGTTGAAAAAGTTATTATGAGAATTGTTATTAATACATAATCAACAAAAATGTAAGTATACTGACCTTTTAAATTAAACATAAAAGGTACATTATTTTATTGGAAAGGCATCACTTAATGAGACAGATGGGACTTTTATTGTTTTCCCCAATCAGTTCATTTATCTATGGTTTAACATATTATTAGAATAAAATGGGGTTCAGCACCAATTCCATTCCTATCTTGCTGTTTCTAATTTATATATCAAAAACAGAACTGCAACCTATCCTTTAAAAAGTATATTTAGTGATCTAACATGTGATAACCCCAGTAGGTCTCCTCTGAATGTCAAAAAACTGGAAACCACCTGACATGCGACAGTACTTCTTACCTCATCATTATAATCAACTGCAATATTTTAAATACTCCTCTTTTTCTTGGCACCCCAGAAAATTTTTCCTGAGACAAAGCACTATGGTAATATTTGGAATAGGTGGGGATATGGCTTTCTCGTCAAGTGGGAGAAGAGCCTTTGAGAAAGGGGAGTTGAGAAGGGGCTGGTCTAAGGCCTTGACCACGGGCATGTCCTCAGGCAGACTGGTTTGGGGACAGACATGTCTGGAAAGTCATTTGCTTCAAGTATCCACGCCCAAAGCTGGATGGCAGTAATGGCCGCTACTTGTTGTCCATTTGGTATCAGCTCCCCATTCCCCTTTCCTAAAAAAGCTGTAATTTGGTTCCAGGAGCTACCTCTGTCGTACAAGGCACAGGGGAACTTATCCTGCCCAGATCCAGAGGAGAATCCCGATTCTTCTTAAGCCAATCGATGCCTGCTTCCACCCACAGTAGTTACCCACTCCCATTATCTGAGCTGACCCAGGCCGGCTGGAGGTTTGTGAGGAGAGACTCCTCTCTCTGGTAGGATGTGAACAAGGAAGCATGCAGACCTCTAACTGCCGCTGGTAGTCATTTGGAGTCTACCAGGGGAACCCATAGTAGGGTGGCTATAGACTGGAGCAGAGAGAAGGAAAGATACTAGGGCTTTAGATGAACCTGGGGCCTTTCTGAGATAGTAAAAGTCCTTATTTAATGAAACAGTGATCTGCACCCACATATGCATGAGTGAGCAGATGAACACCTAGTTTCAACCGGTCTTTATTTTCTCTTGCCAGGATCTTTGTAATACTTTTTTTTAACTGATTTTCCTGTTTCTATTCTCTTCCTTGTCCCATCCATCCTATACGCTACCATCAACTGATTTCCATTTTTTTTTAGAGAGAAAGCGAGAGTGTGCCAGCATGGGGTGGGAGAGGCAGAGAGAGAGAATTTTAAGCAGACTTCAAGCCCAGCGCAGAGCCTGATGAGGGGCTCAATCTCACAACCCTGAGATCATGGCCTAAGCCGAAATCAAGAGTCAGATGATCAACCAACTGAGCGAGCCAGGCACCCCAGACTGATTTTTTTTTTAACACCTCTTTAACATTCTTTCAGAGATTCGCACAACTTATAGAATAAACCCATGCTCCCTGGCTTTGGTATTCCATATTCTGCAAACTCTGTCACTTGCCTACATTTCCAGTCATCTCTTGAAACCCTCCCCTCCCCGTTTATGAGAAGCAGTGTGGTACATGGAATAAAAGCACTGGGACCCAAGTTCACAGCCTGATTTCCCTGTTTACCAGCTCTGTGATCTTAGGCAAGTTACTTAACCTCTCTGAGCCTTTGTTTTCTTAACTGTAATCTTTAGGTAATGCTATATACCTCGAAGGGTCATTGTGCCGTTTATAAGTGTGGGTAAAAAATGAAGAGTTTAGAAGTCATTCTAGAAAATAGCTCTAGTTGTTATTGTTGTTGTTCTAGGTTACATAGTGGCCATTTCTAGGCTACTTGTCTTTGTGTAAACATGCAAATCCATTGCAACCACCCAAATGCCCCCAATTTGCACTCTTTTCTCTTCCTTCTCCTGTCTGCAGAACTTCCACTTTTGATTCAAAACCGTCCAAACGACACACACGCTATGCAGCCTTCCCAAGGATCTCGGCATAAGTTCACCCTCCGTGCGCCATAGCATTCGGATCGACCGTGACGATTTACATACCAGCTACTAGTCCGTGGAATTCTGGATGGCCTGCATTTCCTCTCATTCATTTTTGAAGCTCCATGACATAGAATGGTGCCTGATATGCGGAAGGAATGAGAAGAAAGAGCACAGGTTACGGCATGTGGAAAACCTACCCAGGAAATATCTTGGAGAAACACTGTGCCTTACAGCAGCCCCAGCGATAATTACACCTGACCTCTGCGCACTTCCTCACAGTTGGTGAAGCACTTTACGTGTTTTATCTTAAACAATAAAATCCTTAACCAATCCTACAAGGTGCTTTTGTGATTATCTCTACGTTAGGGACAATTCAATTGAGGTCTAAAAGGGTGAGGGATCAGCCCTTGATCGACAACCAAAAAGTGTCAGAGTCAGGACACAAAGCCAACAGTTCCCAAAAGAATTCTGTGGATGGTCTGGGCACCAAGCCAGTATTTAAGAGACAATGGAGTCCAAAGTGGACTTCATGTATTATGGATTACCAAGACTATTTCTCCAACCTTTCAAAGGACCAGGGTATCCTAGTGAATGGCAGAGCTGAAAGAGTGTTTAAATGAAAAGTTGAGACATCTGCGTTACAGATTCTTTTTACTGTTACCGAGAAGTTCGGGGCCCATTTATGTAACTTTTCTGGGCACTGAAGACATTTTCAGGAGGATCTCTAAGGCTCCTTAGGGTTTTAAAAATCTTAACTTAGTTGGGGCACCTGGGTGACTCAGTTGGTTAAGCCTTTGACTCCTGATTTCACCTCAGGTTACCATCTCAGGGTCGTGAGATTGAGCCCTGCGTGGGGCCCTATGCTGAGCATTCTCTCTCTCCCTCCCCCTCTGCCTACCCCCTCGCGCTCTCTAAAAAATGAATGAATGAACGAACAAATGAATGAATGAATGAAAGAAATCTTCAGTTAGCAGGTAGCTGCAGTATGACTGACTTAGAGGAAATACATAGATTTTAGTAGTGTTCTCCAGCTTTAGACAGACTGATAGAAAACAAAGGTATAATTTTATGGAAAGGAGGCAATGGCAGGAAAGGAGAGAAACAGAGCCTTCCAATCCTACAGACTATGCTGGCCATTATCATTTGCCTCAGTCTGGCTCCAGAGATTCACGAGGAATGAAAACGAAGCCCCGTTTTTTCCCTGTACAGTAAGATAAAACGCCGTTGTCTCTTCTCCTGCCATTAATTCCTTTAGAAACAGAATAAATTGACTTGATAACTTTGATCAAAGAGGATGCATCCTCTTCCCTCTACAGACCTCTTAACTTCCAGGTTCAAAGAGGAAATCAGAGAAAAATTGGTTTTGAACTTTGCTTTTTAGAGCGGCTTAGACTGCATTTTAATTTAATTTGTTAGAATTTCACCTTTTGCCTTTGGTGGACTGATTAGATGAAATAAAATTAAATCTGGGGGATCTGTGTTGCAAAGATTGCTTAATTCTTCCTTCTGAAGTTGAACTGTCAAGGCCATAGACTGTCCTCGGGTAACTTCCCAGATTATCTCCTGCAGTGATGGCTTCTGAGTGTGTGTGTGTGTGTGTGTGTGTGTGTGTGTGTCTGATATAAAAATAGACCCAGAGCTTTCTTAATAGCAGAGCTAGACTGCCTGCTAAGATATGTCTGCACTATGTGCATTTGCAGCAGTGGGAACTTGTCTGTTTGTCCCTAGCATTTTTCAGCTGGTTATTGGAATCATACAGTTATCCAAACCTTGGGGCCTAGGGCAGAGCCTGGGACACAACAGCTGCCAACAAATATTTGTTAACTAAACTAACATAGCCTAGTCTTCTTTTTAATGCAGGAACCCTTCCGCAGGATCCTTGACATGGCCATCGAGCTTCGGATCAAACACTTCACTGACCAGGAACGTCACGAGATAGCTTGCTTATTCTAATATTTTCTAACATTTTATCGAATCTAATACAAATACATAATATTTAGTCAATATCTACTACTTCTAATATTATTCTAATATTTTCCTCCCTGCCCATGAATCCCTGTTCTGGAATCAGAGAACAGTAGCATTTGATAGAGCTGCTCCTGTTGGCAAACTGTCAGCTCTCATTGACATCCGTTGTTTGTAATCTGATTTTTCTCTCCCCATCCCTCCTATTTCTAACGTCTTGGTTCACCTTTAGGGAACCCATAACTTCTCCCTAGTCCTGTTTCTAACTTTCGTAGACCCAGGAACAAGTATTAAAATGGAGGCACCCCGTTCTATATACCTAGGTATTTGAAGTTATAAGTTGAGCAAATTGTTACATAAAATATGTTCTATGATTTTACTTCCAGAATGCCCAAATTTTTAATTTTGTGTATAATTGTGGGTTTTTAAAAAAAGATTTATTTTTATTTATTTTAGGGGGGAAGGGGCAGAGGGAGAAGGAGAGAGTCTTAAGTAGATTCCATGCCATGCTGAGAAAGACAGTGGTCTTTCTCCTCTGGGGCTCGATCTAATGACCCTGAGATCACCACCTGAGCTGAAACCAAGAGTCCCATGCTTGACCGACTGAACCACCCTGGTGCCCCAAAACTGTGGTTTTTTTAAAAGACTAAAAGTCAGCAAAAAAATCATATGCAACAGAATTTAATTATATTTACACATGTCTGGGTGTGATGTTGAAGGACTGGAAATGCGCAGATGCACAGTAAATTACATATTTCCTAAATTATTATATGTTTATTCTACAAAATATATTTGTCCTGTTTTCCTCCTAGAACAATCACTAATTATGTTAGCATAATTAATGTTTTCATATAATTTGTGTTCCATTGATGATAATCTAAAACAGGGATCAGCAAACTTTTTCTTAAAGGGCAAGATAGTAAATATTTTAGCCTTATGTGTAGTCTCAGTCTCAACAACTGTACTGTTATTGTACAGTGAAAGCAACTCTAGACAATACATACATTGATGAGCATGGATGTGTGCCAATAAAACTTTATTTACAAACCCAGGTAGGTAGTAGTCTGTATAGCTTGTCAACCCCTGTTCTAAAGGAATTAGAAATAAAATAGAATTTTAGTAAAAATTCATAAAATTTAATGCTTATCCAGAAACTATAAATAAAATATATAACAAAAATAAAATTATTTTCATATTTTTTTCAGAAATGCTAGTTTTTCTTCTAAAATAGTCAAAATTATCTTAAAATTGAAAGACCAGGGGTGCCTGGGTGGCTCAGTTGGTTAAGCGTCAGTCTTCAGCTCAGGTCATGATCTCAGGGTCCTGGGATCCAGCCCAAGCCCTGGCGCTCACTGCTCAGCGGGGAGCCTGCTTCTCCCTCTCCCTCTGTCCATCCCCCATCCCGGACCTGCTCATGTTCTCTCTCTCTCTCTCTCAAATAAATAAAATCTTTAAAAAAAAAATTAAAAGATCAAACATAAATTCTAATTTTCAGTAAAAATTGTTTAAACAAAGCTGAAATTTTAACTTGGGGGGGCAGATTTTGTATACATCTTATTAGCATTTCTTACAAGAAATAAAAATACCCACAACTCTAGTGTTCAGTGACCATCCAGCTGCCTGTGTAAAGATTTAATATCATACTTTATGCATGCTACATTTATATTTATAGCTCTATCCAGGTCTATATAAATATTAAGAGTAGTATGAATCATTTCATATTATAAAATGTTGTTAGCCACAGGCTTGTGGTTGTGAAGTTCATTTGTGAGTTATCTATGGAACCATTAAAGGAAAGACAAAGAGAAATAAGAAAGTGGGTAATTAGCGCTAGTGGGAAAAATATTTCAGAATTCATACTATGTAAGAGGAAGAACATGACGATTCATAAAATAATAAAACAGGAAATTGCCCAAGTGCTTGTCCTATTACCTAAGTAATTCTGCCACTGAAATCCTTGGCTTACTCCACAGTATTAACTATCTCCGATGTCAGGGGCAGCATAACCTACAAAACTTAGCATTCTTTTAATTTTTAAATTTTTATATTTTTTAAAGATTTATTCATGTGACAGAGAGAGTGAGAGAGAGCAAGTATAAGCAGGGGAGGGTGAAGGCAGTGGGAGAGGGGAAGCAGGCTTCCCACTGAGCAGGGAGCCCAATGCAGGGCTCGAACTCAGAACCCTGGGATCAGGACCTGAGCTGAAGGCAGACGCCCAACCAACCGAGCCACCCAGGTGCCTCCAAAACTTAGCATTCTTAATGAGGTTTTTCTTTTGTTTTGAGGACACAGGTTAAGATAT
Organism: Ursus maritimus; assembly: GCF_017311325.1. NCBI lineage: Eukaryota > Metazoa > Chordata > Mammalia > Carnivora > Ursidae > Ursus > Ursus maritimus. The sequence continues at coordinate 45,201,743 of NW_024424008.1, read as the reverse complement.
GTGAGAAAATTTCCTTGTGCCTGACTGGTGTTAGTCACAGGAATGGATGTTTAGGGTTATGGGATGTGCAGGGCCAGTGTTGAGAACAGTGATGGACTGTTCTCAAGTAACTCTGTGGTGTGTGTGTTTGTGATATGCAGAGTTCTCTAAAGTGTGAGTCCAAGGGGGGACTGGCCAGTACCCATTTTCCATTCCCTGGGATTAGGTAATAGATTCAGGGTTGGGGAGATAATACGAGTCAGAATAATGAGGTCAACTTTAGAGCTTTATTAGAATTAGAAGGAAAATGAAGCTCTCTTTACATGGCATTGTTACAGTGGCAGCTGTAAGCTTCGAGCTGCTGGCAGCCATCACATGGAGACAGCTTGCCTGAGCATGAAGACAGACAGAGATAATCGGGGCCCAGAGATAAAGAGAGACTGAGTCACAATGTCATTATTTGAGGCTTTGGCTCCTGCTGTGTCTGAAACCTGACATATTCCCAGATTTTTCAGTTATGGAAGCTATAAAGTTTCTTTTCTGCTTAAACCAGTTTCACTTTGATTTCTATCGTTTGGAACCAGGAAGACTCCAATTAATATATGATATTCTGGACATTGGAATCCATTTATGTAATGACTCCCTCAGGATTGCCGGGTCTCCTCTGCCTCTGAAGATTTCTTGAAAATTAGATAGATCTAACTGTCCACACAGTACCTACTCGTCACTCTCTACTCTTAAGAAGTTCTCAGATCTTGGGGCGCCTGGGTGGCACAGCGGTTAAGCGTCTGCCTTCGGCTCAGGGCGTGATCCCGGCATTCTGGGATCGAGCCCCACATCAGGCTCCTCTGCTATGAGCCTGCTTCTTCCTCTCCCACTCCCCCTGCTTGTGTTCCCTCTCTCGCTGGCTGTCTCTATCTCTGTCAAATAAATAAATAAAATCTTAAAAAAAAAAAAAAAGTTCTCAGATCTTGCACAGCAATTTGGGAAAGAATTACTAGTGGACTTTACTGGTCACTCTACCAGAGGAGGTAAAATACAAATGTTAATTGCCTTGTGGGCAAAGATACATGGTATTGCCTTGCTATCATGTGTACCAACCCCTTGGCTCTAACCATTAATGACTGTATTAATGGTTCCAATTCTTCAGGCCTCCCTGTATCTATGTCCTTTCTCCTGTGACTTCATAGAGTCCTCCCCCTCTGACTCTGGGTTTGGCATGGCTTTGACCAATGAGATATTAGCAAACTTTTCAAAAGCTCATTGAAAGTTGCTTGTGCATTTCCATTTACTACTCTTGCTTTCTGTCATTACCAGGAGAAGATTGTGACCTGGCTAGCCTGGTAGAGGGTGAGAGACACATAGAACAGAGTTTATTCACCGCAGTCATGCCAACCGAGCCCCAGATCAGCCACCAGCCAGCCGACACCATGCATTAGAGGGTGTCCAGCCAAGATAAGTAGGGTGACCACGCCAACCTGCAGCTGGCTGATGACACGCAAGTGAAGTCAGCCTAGATCACATAAACCCCACAGACTCATGAGCTATGCGTTGACTGTCATATGCTACTGAGATTTTAAGATTTTTTTTTCACAGACCATTATTAAAACAGTGGATAACTGATATACCAGCCTAAAAGTGCTACCTCTGGTAGGTTCTGTTAGCTTTGTTAGACTCTCAGTTTGGGTCTTTCAGATGCTTAAAAAGAGAGAGAGAGAGAGACATGAAGGGCGCCTGGGTGGCTCAATCGGTTGGGCATCTGTCCTGGGCTCAGGTCATGGTCCTGGAGTCCTGGGATCGAGCCCCGCATCCGGCTCCCTGCTCCATGGGGAGTCTGCTTTCCCCTCTCCCTCTGCCTGCCACTCCCCTGCTTGTGCTGTCTGTCCGTGTCTATCTGTGTCAGATAAATAATTAAGGTCTTAAAAAAAGAGAGACTTGAAATATTACCTCTCTAGAGTTCAGATGCATCTGTACAATTAGGAGTTATACTAAGAGTGATCAAAAGTTTCTTGAAGCACAAGAAAAAAAAAAAGGAAGCATCTAGAAGGAAAAGGAAGAACTAAAACTGTCTTTATTCACAGAAGACATGATTGTGTATGTAGATAATATTCACATTTGCATAGCTGCTCTATATTCTATATCTGACAGATCTCATATCTTAATCCAAAGAATTCTAAATTCATTGTATGTTATATCTGCCAACTCTCAGTGGCTCACATTTTATGTTTAGTGATGTTTGTGAGCTCATTGTCATAATAGGTGGAACATCAGGGAGCTTAAATTAGGGGTGGAGAATTTCCTTGCAGAGATTTGCTTTTGCTTTTGACAGTAAGTAGGGGGTACATCTGATCTGGGACTATGCCAGTGAACTTGCCCCCACTTCTTATACCCTCCTTGCTCTCCCCTGAGGGCTTCAATTCATGGTGGAGCTCCACACTTCCTTTCCTTCCCCTGAAGGCTGGCCCAAAACTCAGCATCCTGGCAGCACCGCTATCCACCCTCCAACAGATCTGGCTTGACCTCTCTCTTTCTTGTTCTCGTGCTCTCTCTTTTTTCTTGTCTCTTATGTCTTTTCTCTTGTGAGACTGGTAATGTTTTAAATCATATCTTACCCAGGCTTTGCGGTTCTGTAGCAGGTGCCCCTTGGAGCACACAATCAGATATGCCAGAAAAGGAAGTCTGCTGGTCCCCTTTCCCCCTGCTTTTCTCATCCCTGACACAGGGTATTGCCTGCAGATACAAAAACCCTAGTGCCTGCTCAGGGCAGAAAAAATGTCAGTAGCTCAGTCTCACCATCTGGTGAGGCTTGGCACTGAGACATATTACTACACAGAAATGAGTATCTGATGTGATCAGGCTGAGTTTGGATGCTGACATCTCTGAGGAAAGCTATTTGGATTCCCCACTTAGTTTCAGGCCCCAGAATGGGACTCTAGCTTTGGACCTGACCCCCAGTTCTGAAGTTAGCCTATTAGCCTACATCATGCCCATAATCTCTTCAAGATTAGAATGCTGTTCCCAAACCCTGCCGACCTGACAGGGACTCTTACCATGCTCTGCTCCTCCCAACTCTCTTCCTCCGTAGATGGGATTCTAATTCCTATAACCCTGATTAGTTTCTGAAAATGAACAGATCTCTTAGAATCATAATGCAGCTTACTTTTCCCCAGTAGTCTTAGCTGGCCGTCTAGAATTTCACACTTCTGTGTCCAGGAAAGATAATACTTTCCTGGTGTCAATTCTTTTTTCTGAATTACAGCTAAGTTTGCTTGATCTGTAGACACTGGGTGGGACTGCCCAGGTGTCCTTAAACAGCTCAGGCTCTATAGCTGAGAAAATTTCTCCAGTCCCATCTGGGCCCCGTTTGCTCACCCAGCTTTCTGCTACTGCTCCCCGCCACAAACAAAATTCCCAAGACCCACCTCAAATGCCATCAACTTCAGGAAAACTCCCCCGACCTTTCTCTTCTCCCCAGCTGGATGGGTTGGTTTGTTCGTTGCCCAAAGATCCCTTGTTTTCATTCCATTTATTTCATACTTGCCTTTAATCCTGTGTTCATCTCACCCTTCTTACTGGATTGCAAATTCCTTCAGGGAGCTGTCTGACTTCTTGACACTCTTGAGGCTAATGAACAGAAAAGAGAATTCAATTAAAAAGAAAACTGTATTCTTAACATCATCATTTTTGATAATTGTATTCCCCACCCCAGCCCTCAGACAGAAGAGGGCTTAATAGTTCAATGAACACAGATGCAATTATTTAAGCCTTCCTGGAAAGAAAGTTCCCTTTCTCTCTATAGCAAAAAGACCAGACAATCTTGGGTTAGGAGAGAATGGACGAGGAAATTGGGTCTCAGGATTGGGGGACTTTGGGGATTCAAAGAGAGCAAGCCTTGTGCTTCTGGTGTCAGGGAAAAATGCTTGTGCTGGGAGCAGAGACACCAACAGCATACTAAATGACCGTAATAAAGCAAGGCCAGACACTCGGGCTTTGACACCTGTAACTAAAAGATATTTCTGCAGCCCAACCAAAGAATCATGTTATCATTTCCTTTATTATTAAGCAGCTGGTGCTCCCGAGATGCCGCAAGCTTTTACTTCCTTTCTGCTCTTTTACCAGTGATAATCTATTATTGCTGTCTTCCTCCATTCGTCTGCTGGGATTATCATCATACATGACTCTATGTCTCCAGAGTAAATTGCTCCTTTGGAGGGTGTAAAATACGCTATATCCTCAGCAAGAGAAATCGGTTTCTAGCATGGACTCAGTGACTGGGAGCTCCCATAAGATTAGAAGCGAGTCTCTTGGCAGGAGCCTGGCCATTTTAATAATCTTCGGACTTCAAAGTTTTTCCCTCCCTGTTGAAACTCTCTTTTTCCTCTTTCACAGGCATATTCAAAGGAAAAGGATCCCCTCAGAATCTTCTGGAAGCCCTTCTACTCACTGCAGCAACTGGCTCCACTCTGTGTGGGCCTAGTGATAGCCACATTTTTTAGCTCAGTTAACAAGAGTCACATGCATCCTTCCTGCTTTTGTGGGTAGCGCAGGAAGAAAGAGATAGCATATGCAAACAGTACACAGTCTAAGAAGGAGTGGGCCAACCAAATCTGTGGCTTGGAAGCCTGGGGAATGATCTGTTAGACTCTAAGCATGGTGAAAAGGCCAGAGACAAGAATCCTCACCTGGTGCTAGAGTCCCCTCAGCCATGGTCATTATACACTCGGCCCTCCGGACCCCCCATCACCCTGGCCAGAGGTGGTTAGAGATGGGCTGCAAAGTATGTGTGTTGCCTCCCGTCAGAGCTGCCTGAGAAGGTAGTTCATAAAAATGGGAGGCAAATGTGGTGTTAGAGGAAAGATACTAAATCAGAAGGGATTGTCTTGAGTTATACCCTAAAGAGAGTCCTATGGTATCAACAAATAGGAGAAGGCCAAGGCCAAAGGTCTAGCAGGGCTCCTTTAGAATCTGACCCCAGGGTGCTCCAGTTGTTTGTTCGTTTTTTAAATAACTATAAAAATTAAAAATAAATTATATTTGCTTGAAAACTGAAGGTATCATCGACCTCTCCAAAATGGATTGTGAATCTGATGCACTGTGCCTTCTCTCCTGGGGCCACTCTTGCAGGAGCCACCAAGTTTGCTCCCCTGAACAAATGCATAAGGTTTCTAACCGGTTTCCCCGCATCAGCTCTTCCACTCCCTAGCTGCTCTCCCCAGAGCAGCCAGAGCCACCTTCTTAAAAAGTAATTTGAATCCTGCCTTTCTGCTGCTAACATTCTTCAACCGCTTCCCGAATTTCACTGAAGACCAAATCTGAAATCCCAACTCCCACCCCCCAGTCTACGAAGCTGTGCAGAGCTGCCCACTTCCCCAGCTCGCTCCCCTGACTCTCCCTTCCCTCCCAGCTGTAGGACAGATAGGAGGTCTCCTTCCAGTTTCTGAAACTGGCTGAACTGGCTCCAGCTCTTCAACTTTGCACTTGCATTTTCTCTTCCTCAAACAGCTTCCCCTGGATTTCCAAGTCTGGCTCCGCATCCCGGCTCAGCTCGGGTAGACCTCGAGAGGAGCCTTCCCCCACCCTTCTGGCAAGTTCAGGGCTGTGCTTCATTTTTTTTTCTTAATACTTACCCTTATCTGAAAGTGTTTACATGCTTATTTTCAGATTCTTCCCAGTAGACTCAGAGAGAAAATATTTATCTTTTTTAAAAGATTGTATTTATTTGAAAGAGTGAGCAGAGGAAGGGGGAGGGACAGAGGGAGACGGAGAGGGAGAAGCAGGCTCCCCGCTAAGCAGGGAGCCCAGTGAATCCCAGATCCCAGGACCCTGGGATCATGACCTGAGCCTGAGCCACCCAGGTGCCCCTGAAAGAGAAGATATTTAATTGCCTTGTTAACTCACGTTATCCCAGGTGGCAGAGTCTCAATGAATGAATGATGTACACAAGGATTTAATAAGCGTACTCTGATGTCCGTGGTATGCCTGTCCGAACGGTAAGTTCATTTATGTTGGCACGACTGGTTCTTAAGGACTCCAGTTGGACTCTGCTATGGTAGCGTTCAGTTATTTCATCATCTCTCCTAGCACTCTGTTAGGGATTCTCCAGTCTCTGCTTTTCTGGAAACTACAATGGAATTCAGGGCTTTGGTCTTTCACTTTCCCACCATTTCCCAGAATTACCGATATGGGTCTGATTACTTTCAGTATTTATTTCAGCATTCTGAGTTGGGTCTGTCTGAGCCTGGACACGTGACCTGTAGGACAGTGACTGCAGGCTCTCCTTAGGGCCTCTTCACGGAATTGGGGTTTCCCTTCCTGGTTCTTCTGTGTCTCCCAACTCTGTAGGACCCACAGGAAAGGCCCTTCACATGGTGGTTTATAGTCAGTCTGTAAGCAATTTCAAGGACTGACTCTGCAATGACCTCCTGGGTTCCTACCTGGCCCCTTACCTGCCTGAACAGGCAGATGGAGCTTAGCGCTCAGAGGAAACAGGTGTGAAGACATGGATCGTGGAACACCTGCGTGGCTCAGTCGGTTAAGCATCTGCCTTTGGCTGAGGTCATGATCCCTGGGTGCTGGGATCGAGCCTCACATCAGGCTCCCTGATCCGTGGGGAGGCTCCGTGATCAGTGGGGAGGCTTCCTCTCCCTCTCCCCATTGCTCATGCTCGCTTGTGCTCTCTCTCAAACAATAAAATCTTAAGGAAAAAAAAAAAAGGTCTGGATCCCGGCCACCTGAGTTTGCATCCCAGCTCTGCCACATGCTGGTGACGTAACCTTACTCTTGGGTTTTCTCATCTATAAATGGTCCTGACCTTGTAAGTTGCCCAGTACCCAGCTCCTTGGGGACAGGACCCCTCTTTGTTCTCACTAGTCCATTTGGGAGTGGGATCCAGAAGCTGGGCACCCCCCCTAGACCTCCCTGTTGCTGACTGCACACCACCACATTGCCTGTACCATTGTACTCTACCTTTCATATTGTTTGGGGACCTCCCTGCTTGGATCCCTGCCTAGTACCTGTCACCGTCCTCTCCACATGCCATGTGCCATCTGCCTGGATGGGCTTTTCTCATTATGTGCTGCTGTGCCTCTCCCCAAGCACAGGCCCCATTCCTGGCAGACGACTTAACTTTTGGGTCCTAGACTTTTTTTGGAATGTCCTGCAGCCAAACCAATTCTGCTAGCCCCTAACAGTAGGTGGAATGACTGGTGGCAGGGGACTTTAACAAAGGACAGGGCATTTCAGCGTCAGTCATCACTGCTGAACGGCTTCAGTGATTGCCTGTGGGTGTGTGTGCTGTACTTAGTGCTGTTCAAAGCCATCTAATCAAGACCCAGCACCCACGTCAAAGATTTATAGTACAACCCAAGATCCCAGGTTGGCCTCCTAATTCTGCTTTTCCCCTCACATGTTCCGACTTGGTTTCTTTTTTGGCCTTGTCTTATTTTCTTCAGACTAGGGGAAATTAGAGCCAGGGAAAGTCTTTTAAAAATAAAGTCTCTAACCAGCTGTGTTCTCAGTAGCCACTGACTGTCAGGAATAGAGCCTGACACGGTTGAGAAGTAATATATTTTCTCTGTGAGACACTTCATGTTCCAAAGCTTATTAACCATATTTCTTTTTTTTTTTTTTAAAGATTTTATTTATTTATTTGACAGAGATAGAGACAGCCAGCGAGAGCGGGCACACAAGCAGGGGGAGTGGGAGAGGAAGAAGCAGGCTCCTAGCGGAAGAGCCTGATGTGGGGCTCGATCCCACAACGCCGGGATCATGCCCTGAGCCGAAGGCAGACGCTTAACCGCTGTGCCACCCAGGTGCCCCTAACCATATTTCTGATTAGCTAATTGCCTGGCACCCCATACGGGTTCATTAAGTTTTTTTTTTTTCCTTTGTATTAATTAAAAGAGGAAAGCAGAGGGATGCCTGGGTGGCTCAGTCGGCTGGGCATCTGCCTTTGGCTCAGGTCATGATCCCAAGGTCCTGGGATCGAGTCCCACATTGGGCTCCTTGCTCAGTGGGGAGCCTGTTTCTCCCTCTGCCCCTCACCACGCTTGTGCTTGCTCTGTCAATATTTTAAAAAAGAAAAAAAAAAAAAAAAGGAAAGCAGAGTCAGAAGCAAATAAAGAGCTAACCCTAAGATCGGCAGCTAGTGGCAGCTGAGAGAATATGTGAGCCCAGGACAGGATACTTCTTAGAACCCAGACTTTGAGTCAAGAGGAGCTCAGGAGTTATCTCTCCAGGGTCAGAAACTTTGGCCCAGTAGCCTGCACAAGTGCCCAGTGTGTCACCCCAAGGGGTGGAGTCCCAGAGAACGGGAGTTCTGTGTTTTAGAGACATTAGGAGCTGTACCAGGGGAGGAACTGAGGGAATAGGGAGCCACCTTGGGCTCTTTCCCTATTCTCTCCTTGGAAAAGCACCCCTTGGAGGAATATTTCCATTTCTAGCAATGTGGAAGAAATCTCCTAGGGTCCATCTAATCCAATGCTCTCATTTTATAAATGAGAAAAGGCCTAAAGAAGGGAAATAATGATCCTAAGTTCAAACAGCTTATTTCCAGTGAACTTTGGACTTGAAATTGGGCTTCCTGAGGCTTATGCTTGTATTTATCTACCACCTCAGGCTGCCACTCATCCATATCCCACCCATATCCTTTTGCCTCTATTCCTCAACAACATGTCACAACACCCAGTGGGGAAAGAGTAGAGGAAGTCATTCTAATCCCTGAGGTCAAATGTGCTCCCTAAAAGAAAAGTCTGGAAGCACCTCGCCCTCTCTGTGTCTGGACTCCTGGTAAAGCCTTGTTTCAATGCCAACAAAAGATCCCGCAGGTTAGGGTGATGCCAACAGTCAGGAGAAAAGGCCCAACTGGATTAACAGGTGTGGTTCACGGGACCAAATCCCACTGTCCTCACCTGAAAGCAAGCTTCTCAGAGAACAGATCAGCAGGTGACGCAGACCAGATGGGTGCTCCCAGGAGGAGGGGAAGAGAAGTCCCCTGCTTGGCACCCTTCCCCCAGCCAATCTGGCTTCTCTTTGTAATGGGCTGACAAGGGTCAGCTGGTGACACTGGCAGGGAGATAGGCAGAGAAATTAGCTAAGGGCCTGTGGGCAAAGGCCAGGTTGAAGGAAGGGAAATGATGGTCCCAGAGCATCCTTCCCTCAGATGCAGGCGCTTACCCTGGGGTCTAACTATTCAGTAAGCTGGTGCCCACAGAACTTGCCAGAGCAGCTAACAACACCCTGGCTAGCCACCAGCTCTCTCGCACTTGGACTCTGGCAGCAGACTCCCTGGGCTTAAATCCTTGCCCTGCCCTGACTAGCTAGGTCGTCTTGGGCACATTACTTCACCTCGTGGCGCTTCATTCTCAACTACCAAAGGAGATAATGGTACCTATCTCATTCCATGACTCCTAATTAAATGAGTAGAAAAAAGTAAACTACTTCTGTTACGGGCGACCAGTTTCTAGGCTCGACAAGGAAAGGAACTGGGAAGAACCCAAAAGCCAAAGGCACGGATACAACCTGAACTGAAGCAAGAGCCGGCACCGTCAGAGGCTGTACCTGCTTCCATAGAGCTCCCACGCAGGTTCCCGCTCTCGTCCAATGTGCTAATGAGGGGAGTGTTTCATCCTGATTGGTTGGAAGGGTCTCATTCTGATTGGTTAGAAAGGCTTCATCCTGATTGGTCGACATTGGCGGGCATCGCAAGCTCTCATTGGCGCTTTTTGGAGCCGGCGTCCTCTGTTTTATGAGCCTCTTGTAGCGAGGGCTTATCCTGGCCGCGTCCTGGTTCTGCTCTGTAAGAGCAGCGGGTTAGCAATGATAGCCAATGGTAAGCGCCCCTGGTGTGTAATGTTTTTCACTTGGAGCTTGTTCACATGGTCCCCTGTCTCACTTCTAACAGTGCCTCAAATTTATAACATTAACTACGGCGTACCTCCTTTTTTTGTGCTTTTTTAGAAATTGAAGGTTTGTGGCCCGGGTGCAGCAAGCAAGTCTATGGGCGCCATTTTTCAAAGGCATTTGCTCACTTCCTGTCTCTGTGTCACATTTTGGTAATTCTCTCAATATTTCAAACTTCTCCATAGTAGTGTATTTGTTATGGTGATCTGTGATGCGTGATTATGGCTCCCTGGAAGCTCAGATGGTGGTTAGCCTATTTTTAGCAATGAAGTATTTTAAAATTAAGGTATGGGCATTATTATTATTTTCTTAGATACAATGCTATTGCATACTGAATGGACTATGGTTTAGCATAAATACAACTTTTATATGCGCTGGGAAACCAAAAAATTCAGTTGACTCACTTTATTGCAATATTTGCTTTACTGCAGTGGTCTGAAGTGGAGCCTGCCCCAGAGGTGTGCCTATGAGGATCTGCTTTTATTATTACCATCATTAAGCTTAATAGGAAGCTTTTCTACACAGGAAAACCTAAAAGTTTGGCCTGAAATCTATGAGAGGCAGAGGCAGAGGGACTCCAGCTCCCGGATCCCCTGCACAATGACTGGAAATCCCAGGGACTCTTCTGGCCTTCTATGCCTTTTGGGTTTTTTTTCCCCCTAACATTTGCCCTTTGCAGTGACTGGTTGGGCCATGGGAATTTTTCAGGGACATTCTTCAAGTAAGTGACATGTTTTCTGATTCTTGAAAGCATCAGAATTTCAAAATTCAGAAAGTGCATATTTTGCTAGTGTGACTGAGTGGTAGAGTTAAGTCTTAGATTCCAGACCTGTGTCATTTTCTACCTGTTTGGAATAGGGTTACCTCTGAGCCTTAGTTTCCTCATCCAAATTGGGAGAAGTGTTTGATCTATCTTAAGGACTGTGTGCGATCCTAAAAGAATATGTTGAAATGCTACATTCAGATGTGAGACCTTTGGGATTATTATTTGTCACAGATAAAAGATTAGGTTCCCACATTAAATACTTAACTGTGTGGTTTTGGACAAGTTACTGAACCTTTGTTAAGACTTAGCTTTCTCGGGCACCTGAGTGGCTCAGTTGGTTAAGCATCTGCCTTCGGCTCATGTCATGATCTTGGGGTCCTGAGATTGAGCCCTGCATCACTGCATTGTGGGGAGTCTGCTTCTCCCTATGCCCCTCCCCTCCTACATGTGTGAGCTCTCTCTCTCTCTCTCTCTCTCTCTAGCTCTGTCTCAAAACAAAACAAAAAACAAAAACCCGCTTTCTCTTCTATAAAGTGGGGGGGGTGACTAAATTTAACTTCATCAGGGTAGTGTGAGAATTACAGGGAATTTTGAATTGCTAGCACTTCCTACAATATCTGATATATTGTAACAGTTGGTATACAATACCGATGTTTTACCCACCGACCCCACCCCAGCCCCTTAGCACATCTGCACAGCCACACAGCAGATATTTCTGAGGACAAACACAGTAGAATCCTCTGATGACAAAACCACCCTAATGTCCACCTTCTCTCTTCTCCAGTCTCAGCTCTGTAAATATAATTTATATCACAGAAGCTTCTTGGTATATTTTGCCTGGGGGAAATAACAAAGCTTTGCTCTCTTCTTTCCTCTTGCCTTTACTCTCTTATTAGCTTGGTTTCATTCCAAATCCCCTTGGAAAAAAAAAAAAAAAAAAGAGCCTCACTGTGTTTCTGGCCAGGAGGTAGAGGTGACCACGACTGCCCTTAGGGTTCTGACCTCTTGAAGGGGGCAATTCAGCCCTTTTCTCATCCTGTGGCTGCTACCAAAGGGTGTCTGGTGCTTTGACTTGCCCCCATCTGGGACAGGTAGGGAGGAATGAACTATAGTTCTTAGGAAGGTTTAGTTTGGAAGGAGTCTCATGTTCACCCCAGGTGTGGGATGAAGGGTGAGGTGAGTGTGGAGTCCAAAAGGATATGGTGTCCTTAAAAATAAAATTGTCCGTTATTTTACTGGAAAAATGTGTTTATTCAGGAATAACAGATCATTGCAATTCATAACAAGCAAGCTACTGCAAAAACCATAGGCAAGTCCAGCAAAGTAGAGGAATGTTATTTTATAGAGAAGGAGGAAGTTGGGAGGGGTTGTTCTGCAGGAAAGTCCACTGGAGAAAAGTAAGAGGTCAGGGAGATGATGGTTTCTCACTAGCTGAGTTGCAAGGATACTGGATCTCTTGTAGGAGATGCAATGTACATCTTCCCTTGTTGGGGCTTGCAATTGATGATTCTTTTCTATTGTCTTTTCTTCTGTTGGGGTCTGTAATTGACAATTCTTGTAGTTGACATTGAATAGTCCAGGCTTCCCTTTCTAGAATCTGGAGTTTACTTCAGTGAGGTTTCTCTTTATTAATTTTCACAGATATTTTGGGTGAGAGAGGGAAAGAATTAAACAACTGTCCTGGTTCCACATGCCTGTTCCTACTAGAGCTGGGGAGAAAATTAGGTCTTCATTTCATTGTGTATACAAAGTGTCCTCTCCGATCAGTTGATACCATAGTTCCTTTTGTTAATTTTTTCAGTTTTACTGAGATATAATTGACATCTAGCACTGTATAAGTTTAAGGGGTACAGCATAATGGCTTGACTTACATATCCTGTGAAATGATGACAACAATAAACGTGGCTCCTTTTCATGCACTAACAGGAGTCCTGTGTCTTTCACATATTCTAGCTGACAGAGCCCAGTGCATGGACCCTTGGGGGAGACAACTGAGAAAGGAATTTTCTTGGCTCCATTTCTTACTTAATTGGGCATTAATCAACATTTGTTCTAATTGCCTCTCTCATGAAAGAGAAAACTATGTCCTATAAAGTGTGTTCTAGTACACAATATCCCTGTGGTCCTCTAGGACTGAAATGACTATAGGAAAACTAGTAGTTGTCATTTTTGTCATTGAATTAATTTGGCTTCTTGCCCCATAAACTTTCTGAGCTCTAGCTTTTTTATTTTCAAAATGGGGAGGTGGATATTTTCCTCTTCAAGTGATTATAAGGATACAGACAGAATATAGATAGATAATGAATATAAACATAAACATATCACCTAGCACAGTGCTCAGCATTTAGCAACTGGTCAATTAAGAAAGCTTTTTTTAAAAAAAATATTAATGATTAATATCCCTTTTTTGCTCCCTTCTGAGCTTGCTCAAAGAGTACTTACTATTTGTTTCCTCCCAACTCTGAGGGAGCAGAGCAGTTGTGGGGATGACTGTCACAGACTTAACACTGCACGAGGAGAGAGGAAAGAAGGATCGCACTTTTGGATTCAACTGAACTCTGCTGTATCACCAAAGCTGTCCATTGACAACTAAGTGCTATGACTACCCTGCCACTACCACTCTTAACACTCTTAAAGAGGACTCACTGAATGCCTGTCATGAGTTATCACCTTTCTGGGGGTCACACAAACTGAGCAGGCACATTACTTGGTTGCGTTTCCAGGGTGTAGCACTATTGTTCCCTAAATCTATGTCTTAGATCAGTAAGTTCCCAAATGTTCTATGGGAAAGTGTTTCCTGATTGAATGCATTTAACGAGTGAAGCGTGCTATATCCCTCTCTTGTAAATTCACAGTGTTCATAAACATAAGAAAGGCTCTGAAAAGTCTTGCAGTAAAAAAACCAAAAAAATCCAAAATCAAACGTGGTTTACTTTGCTGAATCCATTATTTCTCAAACGCACTTGGCCATAGAACCCTTTGTTGGAGTGCCGCCTGTGAACATTCCAAGGAACTAGTGTTCCATGGAACAGGTGGCAAGAAATGTTTGCATAGTTCAAAGAACAATGGATAAGGACGTAAGAAATCACCACCATTTTAGCTTTAGTAGTGAGTGTAAGTCGATTATCCTCTCTGGGCTCTAAAATAAAAACAGTGTCTGATAGAATCTCTGGGTCTCCTTCTAGCTCAGTGAATCTATGGCTATGGCTATGTTTGCAGGAGGTGGTAAAAGGTTAAAACACGTGGAAAACTAGAGGCACCTGGCTGCCTCAGTTGATAGAGCATGCAACTCTTGATCTCATGGTTGTGAGTTTGAATCCGATGTTGGGCGTGGAGCCTACTTACACACACACTACGTGCACATACACACACACACACACACACACATTTGTAGCTACTGAGGATTGAACATCAATATAAAAGAAATACATGCACATCAGAATAGAGCAGCACAGTGCCTGACAGCACATAAGTATTTAATACATTTTCACTAAATAAATGAGGGAATGGGAAAAAGATGTAAATACATGCAAATGAAACAAACTGGTATTACAGGATCTTAAGGAAAGGATGAATGAGATCATGAGTGATTGAGATATGGTGGGAATACTTTCAGGTAAAAAGGAATTTTGAGCAGTTTCGAAAGGGATGGAAGGTAATTAGCATATATTCACCATTTGCTACCTCCCAGATAATTTACAGATGTTATGTTAATCTTTGCAACCCTGTGAGGCTTCTATTAGAAGAGATAAGTAACTTGCTCACACATAGGGTAACTAGAGATGAGGAAGTTGGAACTAACGTATTTTAGTGGTTCATTATGTATCGGGAACCATGCTAGTTGTTTCAAATGTATTATTTTAGTTAATCCTCTAAACAGTCCTATGAAGGACCTATTATCATCCACATTTTCGAGATTAAGGTAGGTTGGATTATGAGAGAAGAATGGAGAGATTAAGCAACTTGGTCAGGGTTACCCAGCCAGTAAGCGTAAGTACGAGGTCTTTAAGTGGGTGCCCTGGCCCAGAAGAGCAGTGTGGACAGACAGTATGAGTAACAGCTAAAATGTTTCACATTCCATGTTCCAAACAGTCTGCCTTTGGATCTCATTGACATCCAGGGCAGGGTGTCTCCGTTTTTCATTCAGGGCAACTCAGGCTTAGAGAGGTTAAATACCTTGTTCGAGTTGACAGAGCTGGTGAAGGGTGGGGCTGGGGGGCCTACTTCAGGGTTCAAACTCCTACTCTGCTCCCTGCTTTTTGATGACCACACTGGACAAATGACCTGTTCCTGATTTATGGTGTGACTCCAGGGTAGGTCTCCTCATTCTCTGTTACTTTAAGCACATGGTGTGAAGTAGGTATCATAACTTCCCAAAAGAGAGTATAAGAGTGCAAAATGTTGGAACCTACCCAGCAGGAAGGGGCCCTTGATACCATTGTCCTGAGGAGCAGTTTGCGGTGAGCTCTGTCATTAGGGTTATGAAATGCCTGGGGTGCCTGGGTGGCTCAGACAGTTAAGCGTCTGTCTTCGGCTCAGGTCATGATCCCAGGGTCCTGGGATTGAGTCCCACATTGGGCTCCCTGCTCAATGGGGAGCCTGCTTCTCCCTTTGCCCCTCCCCCTTACTCGTGCTTTCTCTCTCTCTCTCTCTCTCTCTCTTGCAAAAATAAATAAAATTTTTAAAAAAAATGAAATGCCCGGGGCGCCTGGGTGGCATAGCGGTTAAGCGTCTGCCTTCGGCTCAGGGCATGATCCCGGCGCTACGGGATCGAGCCCCACATGAGGCTCCTCCGCTATGAGCCTGCTTCTTCCTCTCCCACTCCCCCTGCTTGTGTTTCCTCTCTCGCTGGCTGTCTCTATCTCTGTCAAATAAATAAATAAAAATCTTTAAAAAAAAAAAATGAAATGCCCAAAGCCAGACACCTGTGAGTGGGAAGATACCGCCAGTGATAATAACATCTACTGGGATGGGAATTAAGGCTATGACAATCCTTCCCCCGCCCCCCGCCCCAGGTCTTCTGGTAAGAAAGCCCTTTGATACAGGTTGACACTACGAGGTAGTATTTTAGTTTCAATGTAAGAAGCACACGGGGAAAAATGTGTTCTCTTTTGAGGGTAATATGAAATTTTCTGTGTCAGAGAGTGGTCAGAATGCCGGGAAGGATAGAGAGGAAGGAGGAATATGGGAAGTGGAAGATGGGAATTTCGTCAAGCAGATTCTGTTAGCTGGATTTCTGGAAGATAGCAATAAGCAAGGATTTGTTCTTTCCCCTTGGGTTGACCTCAGTATTGCTGTGCCTTTGGGGTTTTTCAGTCTTCACAGCCTTCCTGGAAGCAGGGAGGGTTTAAGAAGTGGTTCTGGGTAGAGTAGACTGGTAAACTTGTAAACTGGCTGATTATTTTTCCTTGATGGGCTCAGGTGACCTCCCAGGAACATGGGTGCAGGAGACAAGAGTGAATGAAGAAGACTGACAGGCTACCTCCTGGGCCACTCCGTGTGGAGTATTCATCTTTAGGCTTGGAAACTTGGGTGTCCTGACAATCCGATAACTCAGGTCTCCTTCTCAGCTAGCTGTGTGATCCTGGACCAGTCAATGCACCTCTCTGAGCATCGGTTTTCTCTGCAAAATGAGCACTTTAAACCCAATGACTCCTCCGGTTCTACCCTTTGTAGTGCTCAGATTTGGACACTCTCAACTCAGATTCCACCCCATCCCGAAGACCCTGCAGGTCACCTGTGGACTCACGCTGATCTATGCCACTCGCCTTCCTTGCATCCGTTCTCACAGCTCTGCTGAAACAGGGAGATCTGGTTTCCAGATGGGCCAATATCCCCTCCTAGCCGCCAGGCAGCCAGGCTTCTGGTGTGGTTTCCGCACTAAACTTGATGGTCTGATTTTAAAGGAAGCGGTTGGTTTTAAAGGACCCGGCTGGTTGTGTGTCCCCGAGTTGCACTGCAGTGCTAAATGTCTGAGCGAAGACAACACCGGGAGAATCCAGGCAGCAGGCTGCACCCAGAGAGGGAGGGTGAGGGAAGGAGGGAGAGGAGGGGGGACGCGAGGGAGAGGGGACTGAGCCTCCAGCGGAAACCACAGAGGTAGAGTTGGGACGACACGGGGAGGAGCGCAGAGGCAGGGAGGGGGCAATGCATATATAGACCGTGGGGACACGCTGCGGTGACAGCGGGCGAGG
>NW_024424008.1:45166961-45184891 GCF_017311325.1 Ursus maritimus | reverse complement strand
GTACCCTCCCACCCCGCCCCTCCAGGACACAGATCGCCGTCCCTGCGCCCACGGTGCCCGAGCCCTGAGCCCCTCGGGGAGCTGCGCTGCGGCCCCCACCCGGGCTTGGCTCCTCCGCTCTTTGCGTCTTCGGGTTCCACTCCTCCTCTCTGCTCCAGATGGGACTGGCTTTCCTCTTTGCAAAACCGGGCTCCCCGGGAGATGCGGTGAGCAGCAGGCAGCAGCCGGGGCGCCCCGACCGGCGGGCCCCATGAGTGTCTCTCCCAGCAGACCCAGGTAAGAACTTCTCTCGACCTTCCTCAGCCCTGGGAGGACCACACCTGGATGCCGGAGTGAGGATGGGGAAGCCAGGGGAACCTGGAGGCTGTGGAAACATTGGCGTGGGGGTGAGGGGTGCTGTTTGTTCTCTGAATCTTGAGTACAGCCTCGAAGTTACCGGAGGGCACAGTAAAGCTATTAACATGGATTGTGGCCTGGCTGTGGTGTCCCCTCCTGAGAGCTGGTGTCCCCAGGAGACCACTGGGATAGACTATCTCTCTCACGATTTTCCAGAGATGGCTAAGCTGGCTTCTTTCTCCATTCAGTTCCAGAGATGTGCTTAGGCAAGTGGTGAGGGCAGGGCTGTGGTAGGGAGATCAAGTCACCTCTCCAGCTTTCTGGCAAAAGTTCCTACTGGGGGCACTGGCTTTCCCTGTTCGAGTGGTGCTCCCCTCCCCCCACCAAGCTACCCACATCAATTTTATGGCTATTTCCTTATGTTGTAAAAGTCCACGATTTGGGAGAAAGACAAAGTGGACATCATGGGGTTTACCTGAAGATGCCTAGTGAGACTAGGGAGAGGTTCTGCTTTTCCTAATTTCCTCCTAGAATAGAGGTGGAAGGTCTAGTAATTGGAGGAACTCCTGCTTTGGACCTAGTGGTGCATGGAGTCCCATTCCAGAAGAAATGGATTTAGTCTTCTGGAATAGATGAGGAGATGAGAAGTTGTGGTCATTAGCATGAAGTTGTTAGAGCCCTAACAACTTGTTTGCACCCATCAGCCAGCCTCCTGCCTGGAGAAACTTCATTCCTCGGGGAGTCCTTTAGCAGGCCACATTGCTCCAAGGCCACATATGAACAAGCACCTGATAGTGCGCCCCCAGGCTGAGTTCTGGTGGGCCTGGAGCAGTTGTGGGGGGTGAGCAGAACTGAAGGGGGTGGAAAGATTGTGCACATCACATCCACTTGGAAGAGCCCCAGCTTTATCCAAGGAAGTTAAAAAAAAAAAAAAAAAGAAGACTTGTAAAAAAAATAATAAAATGTTTTCATGACAGTAGCAGATGTAAAACTCCCACTACTCTGGAAGACGATAAAGAAATTTGTGCAGGGGGCTGAGCTGTCTCCTCTGCCAGGGCTTATGTGGGCACATCACCTCTCAGAGATACAAAGAGTGTTTTATGGAGGAGGAGCTCTCTGCCTAGGGGCTTTTCAAGAGGGGCGTATTTCAACTGGGGCTCTCTCTTTGAGCTCAGGAAGCCAATATTGGAAACAAGTGGGAAATCTGCCTTTCTATCCCCCACCCCAAAGTCCTACTCAGCCCCTACTCTGATCTTGAGGCTCACCATAGAGCAGGCACATCAGAGAGAGGCATCCAGACTGTTGTTGTGGTGTGACCTGACCTTTTTCATTCAACATCATTTAGAAGGTTAGAGGGCAACATACAAACATGTCTCCTGTGTGAGCCGTTCAGTCTTATGCTCTGGGTGAGGTTAGCATTTATTCCCTCTTCAGCGGTGCCTCTGCCTTTGTTCCTTACTTGAAGATCACGTCTCTCTGGCTTATACCTGGTGTCCCTAGCTGTGCCTCCCCCCGCCCCATACTCAAAACAAACCGCCTGCCTTTGACAGTGTGCAGTGAGGCTGCTGGTGAGGTCACCCATGTTTGCCTGAACCCTCCTCCCGCCACCCCTTGGTGCATTTACTTTGTAACATGCCCAGCAGATCTTGTCCTCAGCTTGCAACTTGGGCCAAGAGCTCTGCTGGGTGTCATCACCATCATCAGTATTCAGGAGACCAGGTCCCCAAGGTTTACGTGGAAGTTCTGGTTTCCCTGGTCCACACACAAAGGCTGTTTGGTTGTGGAGATTTGGGGTTGGGCTTTGGTGTTAGTGTTGGAAGGAAACTGGTATGAGCAACCGATCCATTATGTAGCCAAACTGGGGTATTGCTATAGCACCCCAATTTGACACTGTCGCCAAATATGAGTGCCTTGCTCGATTTCTTGTCCAGATGTATTCAAGGATCACAGGCCTTGAATGAAATCACATCTCTAGGGCGCCTGGGTGGCTCAGTTGGTTAAGCGTCTGCCTTCGGCTCAGGTCGTGATCCCAGAGTTCTGGGATTGAGCCCCACTTCAGACTTCCTGCTCAGTGGGGAGTCTGCTTCTCCTTCTCTCTCTGTGTGCTCTCTCTCTCTCAAATAAATCTTTAAAAAAATAAAAGGAAAAGGAATCACATCTTTATAAGGTGATTGTGTTATAAAGGTGGTCCCTGCCACCACCTTATTCCAGCCTTTGCTTTTGGACCTTAGCAGTCCTTTCATGTCTTTGCAGATGAGCTCACTGTGTTCCCTGACCGGGCTTCCCCATCAGACACATCTGTAGTCTGTACACTTGAATCTGAACCACCAGCCCCAGGGCTGCAGGTGCACTCCGGAGGGGTTTTCACTGCTCTGGTCCCACCGCCTGCTGCTTTTACCAGGCGGAGTGTGGCTCTTTGGGCTGCTATGTACAATTCTGCGATGAATGATCACCCATTCCACTTGTCCTGCTGAGGGGTTGCTATCTCTTAGGGGTGCCTGCTACAGTTTATACTGTTTTGATTTTCATTGTTCTTTCAGCCTGATCAGGATCTTTTCTTTCTCTCTCTCCTTTCCCCCTTTTGCATCTGTGAATTGGTACATTTCATTTTCTGCCTAGGCATGATTACTCTTCAAATTGTGTGCTAAAATCATCATTTCCTTGATTTGATCCAAAACCCTAATGTGCCCAAAGCAGAAACACTGCATGTATCTTTTAAGTGCCGGGGTTCCATATACCCTTTATTTTGGTGCATACAAGGCTCTGGCTTCTAAGAGATGCCCTAGTATCCACTGTGCTTTGTACGCGGTGGGTATGCATTGCCCATCTGCACAAGGAATTAACATTGCCGCTAAGAGGCAGGAGGGTTACAGCAAAGGGGTGTGTGTGTGTGTTAGGAAATGGGATCCTGAGTAAGCTAATGCTGTTAGGAGGGTCACCTTCATTTACTGAAGCCTTATTTGGTGTGTGTGGCAATCGAGTTCTTTGGAGAGGGGAGTGCTTGGCAGTGGACTCAAGTATAGATCCGTAAGATGGGAATGATAATGGGAATGTAAGTTCTTGTCTAGAGTGGATTGACGATGAATCTGGGAGTTAGTGGTCTGCTGACTGCCTTTTCTGTTAGGCTTTCCTCAAGCCAACCATGAAGTTGTGTCTTCAGAGAAAGTCACTGGTCATTCACAGTAGGGGCACCACAGGCCAGAAGACCATTCTAGGCATAGTGAATGAGCTGAATGGGTAGTTCCATCAGCATATTAATGGCCATATTAATAGAAACAATCCAAATGCTTTGGTTTGAAACTAGGTCAAATAGTGGGACCTTTCTGACCCCAATAGGCATGAAGCGGGAAACATCTCTCCACCCTCAGCACCCACGTGGGCTTTTGGCCCAGCCCTGGAATCCCTGGTAAAACAAATTTTCCCTTTCTGAGCCTCAATTGTAGTAAGGCCAATGCGGAGGTGGCTGTGGGCTTCAGAGATCAGAAATGGAGAGTGAAACTTGAGCATTTATTTTTTTTTAAAAAACTTCAAAAAATTAAAAATTGATTTGTCCAAAACACAAGTCCAGGGAGTTACCACCTGTCTGCCCACCCTGACCCCTGCCAGGAGTTGTAGAGCTCAAGGAGTAATAAACGTATTTGGCTAGATGAAGGGGCGTGAAGAAAAGCAGTCCCTACAACTCATCTCCCACTTAATCTAATTGATCTCAGAAATCTCATCGTCACATTTTCAGTGTCTGGGACCTGGGGAAGGGGTAGGGGATAGAAATGGGAATGGGACAGAAGAGCAATTCCTAGAAAAGTCTGTGAGACCTGGGGAGCCTGGAATCAGCTGCTCCAGAAGGCGAGCTTGGCCCAGGCGAGGCTGTTGGGGCAAACAGGTCCCTGGGGAAGGAGAAAAAGAATAAAAATGATGCCGGAGGGGAGGGCAGGGCAGGGCAGGGCAGCAGAGAGAGGAAGCTGATGGAGTAGAAGGGAATGCAGAGACTAAGTGCAAGAGAAGGTGAAAGGAGAAGAGAGAAGAGAAGTGAAGGCAGTACCTTGCTTGCAGCTTCATTCTCTTCCCGTTTTCCTCTGGCAGAGGAAGAAAGCCAGCGATCCGGCCGAGCAGCATGGTTTTGTGCTCCTGGAGCCTTCTCATGGAAGCTGTCAAGCCTCAACCCTCCACGGCAGCTCCCTCTATTTTTACATTTTGCAGAATTGAAATTAAACAAATGACCCTGTGATGGCGTGTTCATGAAGATTTTATCCAGCACACCCACACAGCCAGTGCCGGCGTGGCTGAATATTTAGCATAATATTTCATTTAATCAGATAAGAAGGCATCCTCCAGAGAAGTCGGGCTTTGATAACAGCCTATGAAGAGCTGCTTTGATGAGGGTGGGCAGAAGCCAGAAAGGAACCTTGTTCTCTGGCTTGGTTGGGCTTGTTAGCAGGAAGAATTCCAGTTAACTGGATTCTGGAGGAGCTTAGCATTTCCTCTCTCATCCTTTTTTTTTTTTTTTTTTTGGCCCTGGGTTTGATTCCAGCCTTTGTGAGACTTCTTGGTCCATTTCTCCCTGGAGATCTCACTAAATGCA
The DNA here is from genome assembly GCF_017311325.1 of Ursus maritimus. NCBI lineage: Eukaryota > Metazoa > Chordata > Mammalia > Carnivora > Ursidae > Ursus > Ursus maritimus. Next base: position 45,179,976 of record NW_024424008.1, on the reverse strand, counting down.
AAAGAAAGTGTTCACTTTGGCTGAACTTGCCCCGAGTGGAAGCCCTGCTTAGAGTCTGGGCACTCACCCTCTTTGTTGGCCTGCTCAGGGAAGTTCATGTGTGCTGGTGTTACAGTGCTTAGGCAGCAAGAAAAGGACGCTGTACATCTTGTACGTGGTTAGAACTCAGAGCAGATACTGTTTTGTTGGTTTAGACATGGACTTAGTTCCTTAAGTCCCAGGAGATATAGTAGCAATTAAATGCATGCCCCTGGCACATAACCATTCTTTTGGAGTAAAGAAAAACAACGCCTGTTAAGGGGACCAATTAATAAGACAAGGTTGGTTGGGTAGATGTAAAAATGCAAGACTCTTCAAAAGGCTTGTCACTGCCGTGCACATATTGGTGTTTGTGGGCTCTTTGCCACGAACATTGAATGTTTATCTGATTCTCCACCTGTTAACCTCTACAGTGCTGTTTTGACAAATACAGCAATAGAGGCTGGATAGCAAGACTGCTGTTGAATCAGTTCTGACTTCAAAAAGAGCAATGGATCGGACAGAGTGACTCAGAAGAAGCTCTTCTTTCTGCTGGCTAGCCTTGTAGAGGCTGATTGTTCCCTCCAGAACCAAACAGGCTTACTAGTCAGAGAATATTCCCTGCAGTGACTATAAAAAGGTATCTCCGTCTCTGACGCAGAGAGCGATTGAAAGCATTGACATGAGCCATATGGGTGTATGTTCCAAGGCCCAAGGAAATGAAGGATTGACAGTCTATTAAGACAGACGCAGAAGCCAATTTCCTTCCCTTCCCTCCAGTGGAGCATCCGTGTGTGTTTTCTCTCCGCGTTCTTTCTTCCTGGCTATCTGGTTCAGGCAGTTTGTATGGCATGGCTTTGTAGCCAAGGAAACTCTTATGCATCTAGGAGAAACAGGGAAAAAAGATAAACCAAGTCAGGACTTACCTTTACTACTGTCAAGTTCAAAGGATGGCCTCCCAGGTGTAAAGCCTCTGTCCATCACTCAGGTCTCTCAGCCCAATGATGCACGATTGCACAGTTCCGTCCCATAGCCACTGGAGGCAGAAGTGAACGTCCCCATCATTGCTTGGTCATATGTTGTCCCCAGACTTCTATACTTGGACTCTGAGCCTCTTTATTCTTAAGTCTTTATTTAAATGAATCCCCAGAATGAACTTTTCAGCTTGTTTGGAAGTAGAGAGCTTACACAAAGTCTTTATCCAAAAGTTTCCCCCTTCCTGGTGAGGATGACATAGTTAGCCATCTCATAGCAGTATGGACAGTTAAAAAGCATCTTGAACCCTTCATTATTATTATTTTTATTACTGCTGAAATACCATTGGTATTATATGGTACTGAGCATAGACCTCTTTGTTATGCAGAATTATTATTATCTGCATTTTATAGTTGCAGAGCACAGGACGTACAGACACAATGTCCAAGATCACAGCAGGAAGTGGTAGAGTTAGAACCTAAACCAATGTTCTATTTTTAAATACTGTGATCTATTCTTAAATACTGTTCTTGAATACTAGGATACCATTCTTTCTCTTGTGGATTCCACCCTAAATTTTCAATGTCCTCTTTTTTTCCATAGCCTCTCCCATGATCTGTCATTAGGTCTTTATTTCTGTGGGTAAGGGGTATACAAGTGTCTCCTTGTAGCTGGAACACAAAAAGATTTCTTAAAATATAGATACCTATGCAGACCTAATTAAAGGACTTTAGAACAAAGAAGTAGACTATTACTTTCTTTGGTGCTTCCTGCCTTCCTTTTATGTTTTGGTATGTAAATCACTGCCAAATTTTCTTGACATTTAAGTCAAAGAAATGCTGAATGAAAGTTGGCATTATACCTACTCCTTATAACTGCGATGTCCCTCCTTCTCTTGTAGATTACCTTGAAGGAAGAATCCTGCCCCCTAGCCTGTTCCAGTGGAACCAGTGGCTAAACAAATTTCTGTAAGACAAAGAAAGTATAGGAGAATTTGAGGGAAACTGGCACTTCCGAAAGAGAGCTGAGGCAAGTCCCTTAGGATTCAAATCCCTGAAAATCTGTCTTTTGAGATCTTTCTTCATGTTGGCTGAGGCCATTCCCTCCATTTGAACTCAGTTGGCAACAGTCAATAGAGAGTGTTAATTTCTGGTCCTGGCTGGTGTTTTACGTGCATGAGCTTCCTGCTATTTGTCTGAAAAAGCGCAAACCCAGGTAAATCAGACTGTGCTGATGGCTTTATTTAGCAGTTAGACCAACCCAAGCTGAATGATATATTTTGGCTTGTCAAGAAGCAGGAACAAGTTAGCAGGGACCGTAGGTGTGTGTTCTTAGAGTGTTTGCCCAAACATGGATGAGAGGAGAGGATTTATAAAACTGAGTTTTAAAAATTAATTTCATCTATTCTTTTTTTTTCTCCTAAAATATGATCATTCTTTTTTTTTTTTTTAAAGATTTTATTTATTTATTCGACAGAGAGAGACAGCCAGCAAGAGAGGGAACACAAGCAGGGGGAGTGGGAGAGGAAGAAGCAGGCTCATAGCAGAGGAGCCTGATGTGGGGCTCGATCCCATAACGCCGGGATCACGCCCTCAGCTGAAGGCAGACGCTTAACCGCTGTGCCACCCAGGCGCCCCAAAATATGATCATTCTTAACATGTCTAGGTGGCATAGGAACCGGAGTTCAGTGCTAGTGCTAGATTTCAATTCTTCTACCTGAAGCCTGATCTCTCTTAGCAACAGCCAAATTTAATTTAAGGTTTGAGCTTTTGGGCTCTCTTGTATACCTGCATTAAAATCATGGTGCTGCGATCAAGTTTTGAGAACTGACCTTGGGAGAGGATAAAAAGTGGTACAAACAAGACCGAAATAGGAGAGCAAAGAATCCAGATATTTGCACTTTTTGTGGCGTTCATTCCTCTGTGAGCAGTGGAGGGAAATGAGTTGATGGATTGGAATGTAGGTTTTGCAGGGCACTGATGAAATGTTCTTATCTCTTGTTCTTTTCTACTGCGGTGTCTCTACCAGCTGTGGATAGGATGTAATATGTTCTTACCCCAATTTTATTCTGTTCTTGTTTGTTTCTGTCATATTTTTTTTAACCACATCCCCTCTTATATTCTTGCAAGAAATGCCCGTCAAACAAGAAACCAGTTGAATATTGAGGATGCAGAGTTGCATAAGATGATTCTTTCTTCAAAGAGCTCATGGTTTCTAGTAAGGAGGATGGAGTAGATGAGTCAAAGACAACTTGTTAACGGCCCTAAAGAGGTAAGAATAAGGTGGCGTGGTAACACCAAGTCCAGAGCAGTGAGCAGAACAGCCCAGGTCAATCAGTCTGAGAAAGCTTGTTCAGAAAAGGTTATATTTGAGCTGGGTTTTAACGGGCGAGTAGCCACATTCCAGATGGAGAGGGACAAAACCTTCTAGAAGGTGAGGCAGCGAGCCTGGAGCAGCGAGCTGGAGTCAGATCGTGACGGTCCACTTTATACAGCTTGTACTTAACAGAAGCGACTGGGAGCCGAGACTTTTTTCAACAGGAGGGCAAGAACAGATTTGGTTTTTTAGGAAAGTAGCCAGTAGCCACGCGGAGGGTTAACAGAAACAGGGAGAATCCAAAGACCAGGTGCTGTAAAGGGGCTGCTGAGTAGTCCAGGTGGGATTTGATGGGGGTCTGAAATCGGGCAGGAAGGTTGGAAAGGAATATCCAGCTTTGAGAATTAGTTTAAAAAGGAGTTCTTAAGAGGTAGTAGCAGGTGGATGGTGGAGGCTGAGGGAGGGAAGAGTAAGAGCCATAGATCAGTAACGTTCTTGCTGGATGTCCTCTGAATGGGGCCATTGGTCATAAACTGAGATGTGAAATACCAGAAAGGAAGCATAGTTGAAAGTGAAGGTAAAGAGAGCAAAATTTGAGCAGAATGAGAATTGAAAAGAAGCGATTGGAGTAGAGCTATAACGAGTTTCATTTGTAAAGTTAGCAAAAATTGGGAAATTTTTTCACAATGAAATTATGAAGGAAAAGGGGATGAGAGCAATATAGTAACATTGCCCAGAGCATAGGACTTGAAGGCAACAGAGAGTTCTGGAGCACTGTTCTCAATATTTGAGTAAGAGGAGGACATGACAACCTAGAAGTAAGAATGAAAAGATTTTTAAGAAGAGGGGAGTCACTTGAATATGCTTTTCAATAAAAAGGAAACTGCTAGATAGAAAGGGAGGGATTGAAGATAATAGGAAGAGAAGAGACAGCTAAGAGAGCAGAGTTCTTAAGAACTCAGAAGCTTAAAAAAAAAAAAGAACTCAGAAGGTAACAGAATCTGGCAAAAAACAAGGGGGGGATTAAATTTGTAGAGGGAAGAATGGAAGGGTACCAGTATTTATACCTGCCAAGCATCGTGCTAGGTATTTTATGTTTATTGATTTATTTCATTTTCATTAAAACCTTGCAAGGGGAGAGGAAGAACGCCCCTTTCTTTGGAGGAGATTGGAAATCAGCAAAAGGTGTTACTTTCAGAAGTGCAGGTGTGAAGAACCACTGACAGTAGCTTCAAGTAGTAACTTTTACTTCCTCTGTGAAGAAGAGGTGAAATCATCTTCTGAGAGTAGAGTAGAAAGTGAGGTAAAGAAGAATGGAAAACTTTCAGAGTGTCAAAATTACTGACTTTGGACAAGCAGAAAGATTTCCCTATAGAGCTGACACCTGTTGAAGCTGGAAAACATACTCTGTGGAGGCGTCGTTGCCTCCATCCTCCGCCTCCCTGGAGCCGGGCAGAGTGAGCAGCTGGTTGGGGTTCTCTTGGGGAGGAGATGCATCACATGGGGTTGGCAAAACCATGAGGCCTTGAGAGTGCTGTTGAGACTTGAGGAAAGGGACTTCAAGGAGAGTAAAGCCAGAAGGGGGCAGATAAACTGGGAGAAGACAGAGAAGGGATTTAAGGGAGGTTGAGATTGTGAAGATGTCAGAGGTTCTCTCTTTGAGATTCTGGGGTTGACATCGGGGTAGAAGGTGGTTTCAAGCAGGATGCTTGTCAGTGACCCCCTGCTTTAAATTGGCATTGTCTTATTTGTATTATCAAAAGATGGAGTTGTTTGTTGTTGGGTGGGTGACCAAGAAGGGCTGTGAAATTGCACCTTGGATGATCCCCATCCATTTGCTGGGGTGAGTTAGGTGTGGCCTCACTGGGAACAGAGTGCTGTGCTAGATGACTCCTTGTGTCTGCGTCCACCAGGCGCAGAGCCCAATCAACAGGTATTTTGAAGAATATCTAAAACATGTGACTGTAGGCTTTTTCCATCTGGTACTTTTGAAAGTCCAAGCCACAGATGTTTTGTTTTGTTTTAATGGGCTTTATTATTTTATTTTATTTTATTTTATTTTATTTTATTTTATTTTATTTTATTTTATGTCATCAGTAGCTTAAAATAAATGTATCCCTTCCAGAAAACATTTTCTGTTTCTCAGTTCATGAACTTTAAGGTTCAAAAAGTGAATTTTCTGGGCCATTCCCCACACACCATTCCAGCCAGGTAACATAATGGCTTCCATTTTCATCCAATCTGGCATATCAGAAGGGTTGATTCACCACTGGGCCACATGCTTCCTCCCAGTGTTGTCACCAGAAGCTAAGCTAAGCGTATCATGGGCCTGCTGAGGCGGACAAAGGATCTTTTTGTCATTGAGGGAACAGCTCCAGCAGGTGATGAGCCCTGCCTGTCTGGCCCTTTCTGACTTGTTCCTGTTAGAGTTCTCTATGGTTTGTCTTATCTGGATGCTCGGTCTCCACCCGCCCCCCACCTCCCACCCCCAGACTCAGCCTCAGGCTCCCTGTTTCTAGGTATTGTTGGCTGGATCATTACAACGTCTGTAGTTTGGTGCAACTGCACGTCTCTGTTCTGCACATAAAACCCCAAAAAACACAATCTCTAGGTATCTGTGAACAACTGGTGTCATCCAAAAAGAAAGAAAGAAAAAAGCTTTAGAAGTCAGGAAAAAATGTTTCAGCTGTGTTTTAACTGCCTGTTTGTTTGTTCACCTCAATTACAGAGCACTGAAGCAAGGTTTTAAAACATCCTTTCTAGGTCAGTCTGCTGTCCTTCCTTACAGCCAGTTCTGGTTTTCTCCAAGACTGTTACAGTGGCGGATCAAATGCAGGGCTTTAGTGTAGACAGCAAACACAATTACCCAGGCAATAATCTGTCAATGTGGCCTTCTAATGATTCAGTCATTACTTAGCTTTATGGTGAGCTCTGGATAAGAAATATTAAGAATTAAGATGTCTGTTGCCTTCTGTAGTTTCACTTTTATGGATTCTTGGCTGTTTAGGGGCCTAGAATCATCTCATTTAACCTTTTACAGGTGAGGAAAATGAAGCCCAGAGAAAAATCAATTATCTAAGTCCATACATTTGGTTGGTGGCAGATCTGGGACTAGCACCCCCGCCCCCCTCACTTCTTGAGATAGAATTTGTGTTAGCAATTTAATCTTCAGTTGCTGGAGGAGAATATTTTGAGGTGATATTTTGAGTTGAATGGTGTTCCACTTAGGTGACAGCTTGTGGGGGCAGGATGTAAAGTTCTCTGGTCCTCAGTTTGCCCTGTTATCTTGTAAGGTTTTTGTTTTTTTTTTTTAAAGATTTTATTTATTTATTTGACAGAGATAGAGACAGCCAGCGAGAGAGGGAACACAAGCAGGGGGAGTGGGAGAGGAAGAAGCAGGCTCATAGTGGAGGAGCCTGACGTGGGGCTCAATCCCGTAACGCCGGGATCACGCCCTGAGCCGAAGGCAGACGCCCAACCGCTGTGCCACCCAGGCGCCCCTCTTGTAAGGTTTTTATTTCGTACCCGCTGGATGAACTGAGGGGCTGAATCGATTGCACCCTTCCTTCATTGTATGGTGGGTGTGTGCATAAGGGAGAGTAATTTGAATGGGTAAACTTTGCTTTACCAGTACACATTTAAAACTCATGTGCAAATAAAAATTGATCTTCTGATTGTTTATAACATGTCATCCTCTGTTAACAGGCAAAGATTTGGGTTTTAAAGATTTTATTTATTCATTTTTATTTTAGAGAGAGAGAGGGAAAGCACGCATGTGCAGGGGGAGGGACAGAGGGAGAGAGAGAATCCCAAGCAGACTCTGCACTGAGTGTGGAGCCTGATGTGGGGCTCAGTCTCATGACCCCAAGATCATGACCTGAGCTAAAACCAAGAGTCGGACACTTAACTGAGTGAGCCACCCAGGTGCCCCTAACAGGCAAAGATTTGAGTTGGTATTGAGAACTGACCCTTTCTAAAACATAATTGGTTTCTTGTATAGCTGAGAGGATAGAACCACACAGAGCGACATTAGGGTTTACCTGATCTTATAGGTAGAAGATTTGATGGTGTGGATGAATTTACCATAATGTGGGCATGGATTTCCCTGACTGCCAGTCACTGGTCACCTGGCTTCTGGCCTGCTAAGGTATGACACAGACTCTGTGTGTGGCCTGCCCTAGCAGGGAAACCTGAGCCAGCGTTTGGCCTTTTGGAAGAAGTGGAAGCACTCCCATGTCACTGCTCTGGGCCTTATTGATCACTTTGGTGGCTTAGATGCCTAGTGTTGGGACGCCTGAGTGGCTCAGTTGGTTAAGCATCTGCCTTTGGCTCAGGTCGTGATCTCAGGGTCCTGGGATCCAGCCCCACATCAGGCTCACTGCTCAGCGGGGAGCCTGCTTCTCCCTCTCCTGTTCCCCCCTGCTTGTGCTCTCTCTCTCTCTGTCAAATAAATAAATAAAACTAAAAAAAAAAAAAATAGATGCCTAGGGTTGCAGAAGCTGGTACTAAGCAAGTACCCCTAACTCTGGGATTTTTGTCACTCCACAGGACAGGCATACTGGAAAAGGGCAAAAAACATGCTTAGGAAGAAGGGAATCTCCATGGTAAATCTCTTACCTATGTAGATGGGAGAAGATCATTTGACCATCCATAAGAAAATGGCTGGGAACCAATGAAGCTGCTCATAAGAATATTACAGAAGTTGAGGCACTGGGATGGCTCAGTTGGTTAGGCATCTGACTCTTGATTTTGGCTCAAGTCATGATCTCAGGGTCATGAGATCAAGGCCCATGTGGGGCTCCACGCTAAGTGTGAAGTCTGCTTGTCCCTCTGTCTCTGCCCCTCCCCCTGCTTGCTCTCCCTCTCTCTCTCCCTCTCCCTCTCCTTCTCTCTCTCTCAAATAAATGAACAAAATCTTAAAGAAAATTATGGAAGTCCTCTGAGAAAATTTCCTAGTTTCTTGTCTCTGACTCTGTGGAACATGAGTTGATAAATTATATTGTAGAGCCCAGACAGAAATCATACAGGCTCTTTTTGCCAGAGCTTGAGGTCCCTGAGAGTTAAGCTGTACAGAAGTCATGGTCATTGTGGAGAATTATTTCTTATTTGCTGATTATTTTGCTCTCTGATTTTGCTTTCCCCAGGGAGAATCCCATCTGGACAAAATATCCGTTAACAGCCATGTAGTCATCCATGTTAATAGCTTTACTGAGTGTGTGCTCAGCCGTGCTAGCCGCGAAGAGAAGTGGGAGATGTGTAGGTGTCTCACTGTGTCAGTGGTCCCTATGCTAACACTATTTTCCTGGTCTGTTCAAATGCTATACCTGCTTCCAAAATGTTAAACTATGTTGTCATTTGGATTGTCCCTATGTTATCTGTGTTGTTGTTGCCGTCTGTTCTTAAATCATCATTCAGTAATTCTGTGTTTTGTCTGTCCGATTCTCCCCTGCCACAGTCAAACCAAATCACATCTTCCAAGGTAGGCCGTTTTGCTGTTGAGTCTTGGAGATAAAAAATGGTAATGCAAAGTAAACATGACTCTACTACTTACAGCCACCTTCCTCCCCCATAATCAACCACTGTCTCTGTTGAACTTTTAACTGAAACCACAGTCCAGAGTTTCAAGGAGCCATCTCTCAAACATGGGTATCATTAAGGTCCAGAGATTTCTTACCACAGATTTACTATGTTTGGAATAAAAGCTAGAGAGCAGCCTAGCTCACGTCTAACGCAGGAAGGGCAAGTTAAAAACAGTCTTGGCATCCTTCAGATCACTGACCCCACAGGCATGACAACCTTCATGTTTTGTTTTGATAATAGCCTCGTGGTGCACTTATCTGCCATTTGGTTAAATTATTGCAAAGCAACAGACAGTGACCCTCTGCTCGTATTTCTAAATCACCCCAGTGTAAAGCTAATGGGCTCTCACTCTGTGCTTACTGCTCAGATCATGAGATGACAGATGCGGAAGAAGCATGCCCAAAAATGAGCTGTTTTAAGGTTCTGTTGCTGGGTTGCTGTAGCTCAGGTAGGGTGTGATGGCATCTGTCTTCCCCAGTGTCCTTTCCATGAGTGAGCTTCCTTCAGAGTAGTCCTAGGCTTCCAGTAAAAGATATTCATTTCACCAGGCCTAATCTCTATCCGAAGAATCACATCATCTTCATCATCATTATCTGTCGTCTTTTACTGAAACTTCTCCCATGTGCCAAACTCTGTCCTAAGCACAGTACGTTCATGATCTCACTTAGCTCATACCACCACCATGAGTCAGTATTATTAATTTCTCAATTTTACAGATAAGGAAACCAAGGCTTAGGGAACAGTGACCTTTCAGCGTTATTTTACTAGTGTTAAGAGCTCTGATTTCAAGCCTGATCTTCCAATACGGCTATGTTACATGAAACCAAGCTGTCAGAAACTATTTACCAGGCATCTCCTTATCTAAGCTACTTTATTAGGTTTATGGGGGTGGGGGTACAAAGAGGCATAAGATACTTCCCATTCCCTCGTGGCTGCAAATGTGGTTGGGCAAGAAGTCATTTTAAAAATAATTAACAATACACTAAATGCTCAATATGTGGAACGTAGTGATATATTTAGTAAGGAAGAGGTCTTGAAGAAGGTGAGATTCACACTGGGCCTGTTCTTGAACAGTGGACAAGATTTACATAGCTGGAAAATCAAGAGGAAAAGCATTTCACATGAGGAAAGTGATATGAGCAAACCCTAAAAATGAGCAAGTACAAGGCACGTTATATTGTTGAAGGGTGAAGGGTGAAGGGTGGTGGGGGTGGGTAGAGTTACCCAGGAATGAGGTATTCGTGTACTCATCTGTTTGGTCAACAGATATTTGAATATGTCTACTACATGGAGGTATTCTGTAGGGGAAGAATAAGAGATGAGGTTGAAAAGGTAGAGTAGAGCGTTACCGATACCAAGTTCAGGAGCTGGGACCTTATCTTGTAGACACAAAGTTTACAATCATTAGTCTGGGGGCTATAGGTGGATTTCAAAACCTTCTCTGAAGAAGTTCCAAACTAGTTATCTCTGTCCTGTCCCCCTGCCCCAGGTTTTTCTGGACTCCACATTGGAGGGTGGGCATTCCTCTGACGAAGACATCTATTTATCTGTTTGGAGAATGCCCGTGTTTAGGGACCAAGGGAAGAAGGAAAGTCAAAGAAGGACAGATTGGGGAGTTAGGCTGCTGTCGTGTCTCCGATGCCCAGAAGGAGAGTGTGAAGAAAGTACAGAGGGAAAGAGTTTGTGGGTGTTAAAGAAGAGATGAGATTACAGACTAAGAGAGATTTGATGCTTTTGAAATTGGATGATTGGTCTATCAGTGATGGTAGAGAACACATTTCAGTGGTGTGCTGGGGACAATAACCTTATTGCAGGATATAGAGATGATCGTCACAGCAGTAGAGACTGCTCGTTTTATAAGTTCAGTTCAGCCAAAAGAGAAGAAGATAATAACAGCAGGGGCACAGAATCGATCAAAGTTTGGGATTTTTTTTCCCTCAAAATGGGCAAAACATATTTGAAGCTCTAGGACATGGACAGAGGAAGAAATTGAAGACATTGGAAATGAAGGATATAACCAAGGGAACTCTTCCTGTCCACTGGGATTTTGTGGCGTTGTGTTCTAACAATAACTGGATGGGTAGAACTTTCAAACACTGGATGATTGTATTGGCACAGTTATTACGTCCTTTCCATACTCCCCACTGAGTTCTCTATCCTTAAACCATAAGCCTTTATCATCCATGTACCTGTCTGCTATTGTGGTGACTGGGTGTCGGTGATTGTCAGTATATTGCTGGAGCTTCTCTTTTCTCAAACAGATGGGTTTCTGGTTGAGCTGGTTTGCAACCCCTTACATTTCTGTCTATCTGACTGTTTTTCTTTAGTTTTCCATCCTTGTGACCTGGGACTTTTGGATTACTGAAGCCTTTCTGTTTTGTATGGATGAATGAATGAATGAATGAATGAATGAATGAATGAATGAATAAAAGAAAGAAAGAAAGAAAGAAAGAAAGAAAGAAAGAAAGAAAGAAAGGAAATTTGACACAAAGATTCATCCACCCAGGAACATATGTGTATGCACATGCACGTGTGTGTATACACATTGATTTTTATTTTATTTTATTTTATTTACTTGAGGAGAGAGAGAGAGAGAGAGAGAACACGAATGGGGGGAGGGGCAGAGGGAGAGGGAGAAGCAGACTCCCAGCTAAGCAAGTGCATGGGAGACAGGACCCATAGGCAGGAAGAGCTGCTATATACACATATTGAAACACAATGTATTTCAGCATTTACCTACAGAGCAGCTACTATGTGCCAGAGACTATGTTAAGTGTTAGGGTTGCAGAGAAAAGTTATAGGCCTTGCTGTCAGAGATGTTCACTCTATGAGGGAAGAAGTCCCATTTGCAAATGGACACTTTATGTCTAACGTGATTAGGGCAAAGACAGAAGTATGGCCAGGTGCTTTTGTAATGAAAGAGGTGCACTCAGCCCTGCCTGGGAGTGTGGCGAAAAGTTTCCTGGAGGAGGTGATGCTTAAGCAATTATATTTTGAAGGATAAGTGAGAGCAGGCAGAGAAAGTCTATGCAAAGTCACGGCCGAAGAAAGTATGGTTTTTATAGAGAACATTAAGTTATTTTGGAGTTATCAGAGTATAAAGTAAGAGGGACGGCTTGAAGAAGGAGATGTGCCTAGGTAGGTGCCCTGGGTGAGGGTATCAGGGACCTTACATGCTATGCTGAGATACTTACACTTTGTTCCAAAGACAGTGGGAAGCTGTGAAGAATTTAAGCAGGGTAATGTCATAATCATCTTTATGTGCAGATCTAGTATGGTTGCAAATGATTGAGTCAAGAGAGTGATTCAATTAAAAATGTTTCTGGCTTCAATTTGGTGGAAACCAAACTAATAGCCGCTTAAATATGTGATGATATTTTTCATGCAAGGAGGAATCTAGAGCAGGCTGGTATGTGGCATTGGTTTAGACACCTGACCATGCAGTGAAGGACCCAGGCTCATTTTTGAGCCCCCTCATTTTTGCTTTTGATCCTCATGCTGTTACTTCATGGTCATGAGAAGGCTGTTACTGCTCAGGTATCATGATCATGTTCAAGGTGGACAGAAGGGGAATGTGGTGGTACCAACAGTGTCTGCCCCCTTTCAAGAAGGCACAGGCTCTCCCAGAACCTTTCCAGTACACTTTTCTTCATATCTCATGGGCCATCACTGGCTACAGAGGAGACTGGAACAAAATATTTAGTCTTTCTAGCTTCCATAATAAGGAAGGGCAAAGAAAAAAAAGGCATTTGACTTGAGTGTTGAGTTAGCCAACCAATAGTATACATCACCCACATTTATCTCTAGCAGGTGTAGAGATTGGACTGCCTTCTGGTGAATAATATTCTATGCCAGGCAGTGAAGGAGGCAAAGTACCCAACTCAAAGCAAAACAGTCAGCATGTGTTGTAGCTTTTAGAAGAGAAAAAGCCAGAAGAGGAAGAGCACTGGGGCTTGTGCCATTAGCATTGTTTGTGGCCTGGGTGTCATAAGGGCCTTCTCCCTGCTGAACCAGTAGATGTCTGGCTCATCCCCAGGTTGGTTGGTGAAAATTGACAAAATCCACCTTTCTGCCATGGAATTAACTTCTCTTTTCCCTCTTTACATGCCTCATAATCAATCAATCA
>NW_024424008.1:45123047-45166951 GCF_017311325.1 Ursus maritimus | reverse complement strand
TCATTATTTATTCCAGTCCTGGAATTATGCTAGCCACTGTCAGGGGATATCCAGGATGGGGTTTAGGAGGTGACAGTAGAAGGATAAGAACCATGTCATTCCTCAAGTAGCTTATGTTCTCTGTGCGGAACAGTTTACAATAGTGTAAGGGAAGAGAGGTGTGCACGCTTCTAGCTTGGTATGAAGTGTCAACAACCCAGACGTGGGCCACAAGTCGCCTGAAGATTGGGTTTTACAGATTCAAGGTCAGTTGTCGTCACTGTGCCCTCCTCAGCAGTGCTTTGTGGAGTTGTCTGGCTGGTCTGCCTCATGCATACACGTCAGCGATCAGTGTTTGGCCTACAGCCAACCCCTCCCTACCTCCTACACCCCTCCCCTACCCCATGCCTTCATACGCTCTTGCTGGAGTATGTTCTGTCTCCAGCCCCTCTCCCCTAGCCAGCATGTCAGAAGGAAAAAGAGAACACCTCTGCCATATCCATCTACTGCTCTATTTCTAAACTTGAAAAAAATAACAAAGCGATATGGCAGCATTACAAAAATACTTAGAAAAAAATGGACAATCACCTACAATCCTACCTCCCTAATATAACCAGGGTATAATCTCTTGTAGTTTTAGCCTGGAAATAATGCTGCTTTTGCATGCTTGTAATCAGGGAGTGTGTACAATTTTGGTTCTGCTTTATTTACAGAGTTAGAGCTCATAAAAATGTGTTGAGTAAATGAATATTGATGAGTAGTCTTCACAAGAACAAGATGTACCACCTCATTCCCATTGTTGTCACTATACATTGTTTTCCATTTTCTCTATTTGAATAGAGATGGGGGCACTGGAGGTTTTCCAGCGTGCCACTTTTATGGTGTGGCCTTTGAGTCCTGATGTAGACAATAGGAAAATTCTTAGCATGTGATCAGAAGTCTTGAGAAGAATTGGAATCCTGGTGGGCAGGAGTGAGATAAGGATCACTGTAGTCGCATTCTTCCCCGGCAGGAAGCATCTTAGGTGAAAAGACCATCTCTCTCATTCATGACCACGGGCACAATTCTCGTTTTTGTTTCTCTTTGTCCAAACCTTGCCTTTTTATCTGGAGGCTGTTCAAGGAACAGGAACTTTCTTGGTTGGGGCTGGGTAGCACTTGAACCAAGGCCTTGCAATCTGAATTCTTTCCTCTCACAGGGATTATGTCTGGGCTGTTTTTCCTGCTCACTCTGTGATCCCGAGTAGTGCAGTTTTAGAACTGCCATGGAATTTTGGAAACTCAGTAATAGCTAGTTAACTAAAGAACGCATGTTGAATTGTAGTTCATGATTCTTCTGGTTCAGCTCTGCAAGTCTTCATTAAACCCACAAAGTTTACAAGGAATTCATTTACATTAATCAGCATTATCCTTTTCCCCTCTCATCCAGCCCTACCTTCTTGAATTATTCCCAAGAACTGCTCTAAAAGAACAAAGTGTCTGCTTTGACAAACAAACCCTACCTCAACCATTCCTCTTCAGCTCCTGAATTCCTCTGACAGTCAAATAAATAGATCCAGGAAGACAAGATTATTGCGTTCATTTCCTTTAGGCTTATTTATCCTGGGAAGCACCTCTTCTGTCTTGTTTGTGCACCTCGCACCAGGATGATAGCTGTTATAAAAATCCAAAGATAAATGCCTCAAAACATTGGCAGCCAAATTAATTCCAGAATTTCTCTCACTCATGCTATTGAATGATCAACCTCCAGTCTGATGAGATGTTCTGGGTCCACAAAACTTTAGACTAAGAGGGCAGTGTGCGTGCTGAGCACAGGAAAAAGGGAAGTTTCACATGGAGGAACTGAGTCAAGGGGTGTCTCATGTGTGACATCTCAGAAGTAATGCCATCAAGAAAGAGGAGAGGGGGACTGTGTTTCCAAGGAAGCTGGAGCCAGGTCTGCAGACGAGGAGGCAAGGAAGCAAGTTCTACGGGAATGGTGAATCATCACCACACTGTTTATTAGCTCCTGGCTTCTGTGAAGCTCCCACAGTGACCAGCCTGTGAACCGGACATGCTCCCTCGCCCTCTGCCCTCAAGTACCATCCAGAATAGCTGGGAGATAATATACACTTCGAAGTGCCAGGGGCTCTCTGCTCTCTGGTATTCTCTATATGGAAGGCCCCAAAGCAGGAGCCTGAGAAAGTTTATAGATCTCCAAAGAAAAGACTCACAAAAGATATTCAAGTCCAATGAAATGGACTGCCTTCCATGATCACGCCCTCTCAGGAGAAAGAGGGCATCTGTGTGAATGCCACTTGCTCTGTCACTTTGTATGTGGCTCCTGTGTGTTTTAGGCTGAGTATGGAGAAGAGCATAGCACATGGCAGATCCCCAGTGTTTGGTTGTTCCACTCCCCATGCCCGCATTAGCGTGGCTGTGTTTCTTTTCCTACGGGCACAGAGCCAAGGACCCATGCGCTGTAGTGGACAGAGCGCTGGTCTTGGCAATAGTTATCAAAACTACCACTCAGTGAGCATATCCTCTGTGCTAGTGACGTGGTTGAAGGTATGATCTTTCCCATTTACTTCTAAGACACTAAGGCTTGGAGACACTGATTAACTTGCCCAAGATCATGGAGTTAGTAAGAGGAAGACGTGGCATTAGAACCCAGTTTCATTTGACTCCAAAACCTGTTGCTTTTTGTTTCGTTTTGTTTTGTTTTATTCCTATGACGTTCTGTCTCCCAGAAACTGGAAGAACTGGTTTTGATTCCCAGCTCTGTTGCTTCCTAACTGAATATTTCATTACTCTGGGCCTCAGTTTACTCATCTGTCAGGTAAAGGGGTTAGGCTAGGTGTTTTCTGACCTCTCTACTAGCTCTTAAGTTCTGTGCATTGTCTAATGTTTGGTCTTAAGCAGGACTTTATCGGCAGAATCTTCATCAGTCTGGAATATATGGGGGAAATAAGAGAAATGCTTATTCATATAATTACTATTCATTAATTACTGTCTCTTGAGTGCCCCTGTGGGGATACAGCAGAGACCAAGCTGTCATGGTCTGGCCTTTGGAACTTACAGGTACAGCAGGGAAAACAGACCTTGCATATGTTGCAAGCACTGAGTGTTTTGCAGCAAGATAACAGTGTATATGGACACTTCTGGGGCTAATTCACATGAACCGAGTTCAGTCAGTTCAGTGAACATGCATGTGTCCCAGAGCAAGCAAGCAATGGGGCTTCAACATCAGAGCATAACAGACACAACACGCTTCCTGAGTTCAGTCCTCTTTCCTGTTACTCTCTTCTCTTTTCCTACTATTTCTCTCACATAACCCAGTTGTGGTGGAGATTGTGGAAAGAGCATAAAGAATTATACTGTGTCAGCCTAAGGAGGAGCAAGGGAAGATGGAGGCAAGGAAGAAAGGTGGGAGGAAGGCAGGCTGGGGAGCAGGGTTAGAGGAGGGATGGAATAAGGTCAAACAGTGGGTTATTGTTAAAGCTTATTGTTGAAGGTTAAGCACATCTTCCAAGTACTCACCACAGCAGAAAGGGTAGAAAAGATTAGGCTGGAGAAAAGAGAAAAAACACAGATTCATAGTTATCTCTACTTAGGAAGGGACCCATAAGCCAAGAACTCCAACCACATCTGATTATTTAACACAAGGCAGCCCCTTTGACTGTGGGACACCCGTGGGAAGGGCTTTTTGTTAAGCTGAATTTTTTTTGTTTTGTTTTGATAATAACTTTTATTGCCTGGCTTTAATTCTGTCCTTCTGGTTACATTAAGTTGATTAAGTTTTTCCTCTTTCTCTCTCTCTTGCTTGCTTGCCTTCCTTCCTTCCAATATTTAAAAGAGGTCATCGTGTTTCCCTTATGGCTTTACTACTGTATGCTAAATATCCAACCTCGACTTTTTTGTAATCTTTTGATTCTGTATTCTTGCCACACTGTTCTCCTCTGTAAGTGCTTCAGTTGGTTAGTGTCCCCCTGGAAAGCGGAACCCCAGAACTGAAGTCAGTTGAAAAGTAGTCTAGCCCTCTTTGCAGACATGTGAATTTGAATGTAGCCCAAGATCAATTTAGACCTTTTTTTTTTTTTTACAGCTGCTTTAGTCTGTTAACATAAATTGAGTTTGCTATAGCAAACTAACTTTGTGTACCATCAGAGAACTACAACTTTTCCTAATATACCATCATTTTGCCTACATTTCTTTATCCTGTTCACAATCATATGAAGATGCTATTAGATGCATTGCTATACTCAAGATACTGTTTAGCAATCCTCTTATCTTTTATCATAATCTAAGAACTATCAAAAAAGGCAGTGAAGTTCCTTTGACATTCCTTGGTTTTAGTGAAACTTTGCTGGCTGCTTTTGGTAACCACTTTGCTTCTCGAATGTTTATAAAATCACCTTGTGAAATTATAATACCGTTCTGTAATTCCGCTAGAGATCCATTTCCGTTCACCAGTCTATAATTTGTAGAATCTGCTTTCTTTTCTTTTCATATTTTGAAAATTGGAGTAGTTGCCCACTGTTAGTTTTACATCATCTTTTTTATTCATAATTACACACACGTGCACACGTATTCACACACACAGGCATGCACGCACATGTGAAGCCAGTGGGAGGAAGTGTGTGTGAAGGAGCAGCTGAACAGCATCAGAGAGTTCATGGTGGAGTTTGCAACTGACAACTCAGGTTGGGTAGAGAGGAGGAGGGAGCTGAGGAATGTGGGAGGATGCCTCCAACAGATCCCTGGGAGGGGGAGGGCGTATCCGTTTAGGCTTTTTAAATGAGGCTATCTTTGTTACCATGCCCACTGCCAGGGCCCTCCCCAGGGTGATGCCCGTGAAGCACTTGCCTCAGGCACAAAATCTAAGGAGGTGGCTCATAGCTCCTTAATCAAGGTAAGTAATACATTAATGCAATATATTTTTTGAAATAATAGCAGTGTGAAAAAGTCCACGGTGAACAAAATATCAAAACTTTGAATAAAGACAGGATTGGTATGTTATAGGCTTTTTTTAAAAAATGATTTTATTTGGGGCACCTGGGTGGCTCAGTCGGTTAAGCAGCTGCCTTCAGCTCAAGTCGTGATGCCAGGGTCCTGGGTTTGAGCTCCAGTTCGGGCTCCCTGCTCAATGGGCAGCCTGCTTCTCAGCCTGACTTGGGGCTTGATTTCCGGACCCCGAGATCATGACCTGAGACAGAGGCAGACGCTTAAGGGACTGAGCCACCCAGGTGCCCCTGTTTTAGGCTTTCGTGGCCTATTTCTTTTTCTTTTTTTTTTTTTAAATATTTTATTTATTTATTCGACAGAGATAGAGACAGCCAGCGAGAGAGGGAACACAAGCAGGGGGAGTGGGAGAGGAAGAAGCAGGCTCATAGCGGAGGAGCCTGATGTGGGGCTCGATCCCATAACGCCGGGATCACGCCCTGAGCCGAAGGCAGACGCTTAACCGCTGTGCCACCCAGGCGCCCCACGTGGCCTATTTCTTGATAACAGTTTTACTGAGTTATAACACAAAGATCATACAATCAACCCATTTAAAGTATAGAATCTGGTGTTTTTTTTAATCTATCACTGAGTTGTGCAGCCAGCACCACATTCCATTTTAGACCATTTTATCACCCCCAAAAGAAGCCCCATATCTGTTAACAGTCATTTCCTGATTCCCTCCAGTTTTCCCAGCCCTAGACAACCACTAATTTACTTTCCTTCCCTATGGATATGCTTATTCTAGGCATTTCTTATAAGTGGAATCATACAATACATTGTCTTTTGTGACTAGCTTCTTTCTTTCACTTTTCATAGTATTTTCAAGGTTCATGCGTGCTGTAATGCATGTCTGTACTTCATTCCTTCTTATGGCTAAATAATATTCCATCGCATGCTTATGCCACATTTGGTTTATGTAAACATCAGTTGATGAACATTTGGGTTGTTCCTACTTATTGGCTATCGTAAATGTGGCTGTGAGCGCAAGTGTCTGTGTGGATATACGTTTTCATTTCTCGTGGGTGTATACCTTGGAGTGGAATTGCTGGATCGTGTGGTTACTATGTAAAACCTCTTGAGGAAGTGCTAGACTGTTTTCCAAAATGGCTACACCATTTCTTATTCCCACCAGCACTGTAGAAGCATTCCAGTTCCTCCACACCCCTACTAATACTTGTTATCATCATTTTTACTCTAACCATCCTGCTGGGTGTAAAGTGGTATCTCATGGTGTGTTGATTTGTATTTCTCTGATTGGTAGTGATGTTAAGTATCTTCTAATACACTTGCTGGCCATTTGTATGTCGTTTTTGGAGAAATGTCAATTCAGATCCTTCTCCCATTTCTTTTCTCTTTTTATTATATGTGGTGTCTCTCCCCATCGGATGGGGATCGCCAAATGTGGGGCGACCCAGTTGAGTGGAAACCACCGACTTGGGCAGTGAAAGGATTCACCTGAGGCAGAACAGAGGAGATGGAAGTTTCTTGAATACAATAGAGCGGTGGGCAGGATGGCAAAGCAGAGACTGTCTGTGATGGGGCTATAGGTGGGGGCCGTATTTAAAGGGGGAAGGTGAGGAGGTATGGGGATGTATGGAATTTCCCCTTTTTTTGGCAACTGTGCCTGATTGTAAGAAGTGCATTGGTTAGTTCGGGCCTCTGGATATTTTGAGGTAGGCTGCTTAAGAGGCCTGTTTGTATTCAGGCAGGGGGTTGGGGTCACTGTGGGCCTTTTTGCCTTGATTAAGTTTCTATTGCCCTAGTCTCTTGTCTAAAAACCTCATCTACATTATTGGGTTGTAGAAGTTCTTTATATATTCTAAATACAAGTTCTTTACCAGACATACAATTTATAAAAATTTCCTTCAGTTCTTTGGGTTGTCTTTTTACTTCCTGAGGGTGCTTCCTTTGAAGCGCAAAAGTTTTTAATTTTGATGATATCCAATTTATTTGTCTTTTATAGCTTGTGCTTTTGGTGTCATATCTAAGAAGCCATTGTCTAATTCAAGGGCACAAAGATTTATGGCTGTGTTTTATAGCTTTAGCTCTTACATTTAGTTCTTTGATCCTCATGGTCTATTTTTAAAAAAGCAAATTGCATGACATTTAAGACTCAGAAACTCCCTCCCTCCTCACTCAAACTTCATCTTGAAATCAAATTAGAAGAAAAAGAGTTTAGTGGAGTCTTTCCTTACAGGGGACCCAAAGGGGTGCAGCTTTGTTAAGACAAAGATGTACTAGATCTCTCCAGAGACTTTATTATTCTCTGAAGACTTGGTTTTTGAGGTGTTCAGACATAGCAATATGAGTGATAGACTAAATGACTCTTTGCAGGTGGCCTGAGGTAAAAGCACCTTTGGCCTGAAATCCTTTCATGAGTTGACTCAAGGTTCCCCCTCTCCCTTACAGTTGCTTCCACATGCTCAAAGCCCCTAGTGCCTCATGCCTGTCTGTCCACCCCACCTCCCTCCAGATCCTGTGGCTGTAGGCAGCTGGGTTTTCACTGGGCCTTTTTTTTTTTTTTTTTTTTTTTTTTTTTTTTTTTATGTATCAGGATAATGATCAGCTCTGTTTCTTCCCACATGAGCCCCCACTCCCTCCTCCTCTGCCTGCCTTCCTTGGAGCTAATTCATACATACCTCAGGATGCTTCTTTTTAATTTTTTTCTCTTCCTATAGATAGAACTTACGAGGTTTCCATGGAAACTCCTGGCCAGAGGTAGGGGACTTTTGAACAGGGGTGAGACGATCAAGCTTTGCTCATTTCCGTGCAGCTCTGGGAGTGTCTGTCTCTCCCACTCCCTCCCCAACCCTTCCGTGGGCAGCTCTTGGACCTGTTTTTGTAAGATGCATTAGGAGCCCCAGATTCTGTGTCTTAGGACTGAACAGATGGTGGTGACAATGGCCCTGAGAGTTACAGCTTAGGGAGGAGGCTGCTGCTGTGTGGTTGTCTGGCAGCTTCAGGGAAAACTTGAGTCTGGTGTGTTTCGCATGTGTCATGAGGCAAGTCCTGGTCAGAAGAGTAGGGTTCCAGATCACCACCATCACGCTCATGGTGTTGGACAGAGATGGAAGGGCTTCTGGAGCTGATCGCAGCCATCCCTGTGCCTCTGGATGGCACTGTGTTTAATCTAACACTTAAGCTAACTGACCTAGGTGTCTTTCCTTGTGTAGACAGAGCTATTCTGGACATCTTAAAGGAGATTTTGGGCTTTGGGACACCTGGATTAATCCTACCTTGAACTGTAATTAAGAATCTAGTCCCATGCCATAGAGAGTTTTTTTTTAAGTGAGATATTTTAAGTGGGAGCTATTTAGGTAGATCCTTCGTACCTACCGACCTCCCAGAGATCTAGGGCTAATCCGGGGGTGGGTGTGTGAACTGTGGCCTGTGATGGGGCTTCTTCCTCGATACCAGATAATCCTTGCCTACAGAGTATCTTTAGTGCTTCCCTCTAAGATCTCTGCCTTGGGCTTCAAATCTGAGCTTTGGTTAGATCTGAGGTCCGAAATAGGAAAACCTGACCCCCGATTCTTGAGTAGATTAGGTGTCGGTTCTAAATAAGTATTTATACCCCTGAGAGTTTAGGCCATTCCTTTTAGTGGTCTGGGCCAACTCCGGGGTGGGAAGATGTTGAGATTCTCACATGCCAGGTCTTTATATGAATATCAGGTCTTCAGCATTCACAAGACAACCACCATTCTGAAACTCAAGGGGACGTTGGAGTCCACAGAGGCTAACATTTGGCTAATGTGTATGGGCTATAGAGTTACTACAAAGACTCCAAGAAGTCGTGTGTACACCGAGCATTCCCTGTGGGCCAGATATATATAAACATAGCCACCAACCCTTGGGACTACACTATTTCTTTAATGATAAAAAGCAACCCCCACAGTTGAAAAAAATGCAAACTACTGATTTATTTTAAACCCGTTGTTTTACAAACTAAGTCAGCAGGATCCCAGGTAGAAAGAAAGACTGAGGTAGTTACTGTCTTGAAGTCTCAAGCGAAGACTGGCGACCTCGGGCAGGTGAAATACTAGTGTCAGGACTCCGCACTCCCTGCTCTGCTTACCCATGCTGTGGAGGGTGCCATCCCCAGGGCAGAAGAGTCTGACCAACACCTAGCAGCACTAGCTCAGAGCCCGAGAAAGAAGCTACACATTAACACGAAAACTTTGGTGGTTTCACCTTCCCAGAGTAGGTGAATGACATCGGTAGAAGACTACGGTGTGTTGTTGAAGGGGTGAGAAGACAGGAAAACAGCAATTCTGAGGGCATACATTTTTTTTCATCACTCTTTTGAAAAGCAAATTAATATTTTAAATTAAGTTTTTATCACAGAGTGTGAATCAGAACAAAAAGTTTGGCTTAGCTTCTCTTTCAAGACCAGAACTAGAAAGAGCTTTGAACTTGAACTGAATTGTAGCTTCAGATGTGGTGCATTTCTCTGCACTTCTGAACCTGGGTCAGTTAGATCCAGGATTTATCTCTTTAGGGCATTTTTAGAAGAGCTGAGAACACTGAGGTTCATGATCAAGCATCGTTGATTCTTAAGTTATTTTGGATTTGAGGTTTAAACTGATACTGTCAAGGTTCAGCTTAGAACTCTTTCATGTTGTGAAAAATGACTCAATTTTTTTCATTCTGAAGACCTTGCTGTTGGTTGATGTACATACATGAATGTGCTGTTTAAGTTTGTGGGGGAAATGCATGCATGTGGGAATGACTATGTTATGCATTGTGAAAAAGCATCCTGGAACATATGTGACCACGTAGCTTGTTGGGGCTTGGCAGGACACAGATGGTGCACTTGGACAGGGTAGCAGGAGAGAGTTTAATGGCGGTGTGGGTGAGCTAGGGGAAACCAGAAAAGCATGTTGGCAACAGCTGTAGGAGAGGGCTGCCTGACCGGAGCTGTGGCCTTTGGTACAAGGGTGTAGTCAGTCTGCGTTGATATGGCAAGGAGACCCCAGCCATCAATCTATGTCCCCATTCTCCTTTTGCCCTCCCATCCATCTCCAGCCACTGCCTCCCTCAGCGGGACCCAGCCAGACGCCAGAGGGAAGGTGAGCCAGTTACGTTGTTCATGAGGGTCAGCCTTATGAGCAAGATGGAGAGTCATGGAGAGTAGGTGTGGTGGGCAAATGGAAAATATCCAGCACATGGCCAGAGTTGAATGTGTAACTGCAGGTAAGGTAAGATTGTTTTCTGAGAACACTCAGGTTAGCTCAGGCTCACCTGGATTTGCCCTTAACAATATTTTCTACTTCAGAATCTCTCTCTCTCTCTTTTTTTTTTTGTCCCCACACATTCTTTTTCTTTCCCTCTTCAGCGAGGAGGAACCTTACTTCCAAATTGTGACATCTTCATTAAGTGGCAAGTACATGGGTTCTGGAACTAAATAATGTTAGCTTGAAATCCCAGCCCTGCTACTTACTAAATGTGAAACTTGGACAAGTTAGTAAACTCCCAAGTTCTAAAAGGTAGGTTGTATTTTAAACATCATAGCTGATATAAGATTGAAAGACTCCTTGTCTCTATCTACAGAAGTATCTATATCTCCCACTAGAGGGTTGGCTCCTGCTCAGTCCCCAGTAAATCCTCTACTAGTGCTCTGGGTAATGAATTATTTCCTCTTTCCTAACTTTTCCATCTCCTGCTCTCTAGTGGTTCTTTCCTCTTAGGATACTTATATCTTCCTGATGTTAAAAAAGATCTGTCTCTCAACCCTAATAGCCCTCTGATTTGCAATATCTTGGCTGTTGTTCTCCTACTGTTTTGATTTTCTCATAAAAATCAGTGTACACTCCTTTTCCCAAGTTATTCACTGCCCCTTGATTTTTTAACACCTACAAACGAGTTTGTTTTCCACCATTGTGCCAGAAATTATCTCCGAAGTCTCTGACTCCCAGATGCCAATGGCTTCTTCCTAGAGCTCACCCTACTTCGCAGCATTTGACATTGCCAGTCACATCTGTCTCTTGGTTTCAGCACTGGTGTACTTCATCTTTGGCCTCTGCACTGGGGTCCTCTTTCTTGGTTTCCTAGCTCAGTATTCCTGCTCAAGATTTTCCCCCGCCCCTCACTTCTCTTTGCTTTCTCATCCTCAAGATATAGATGTTGCTAATAACTGGTTGTTATCTGATTGTTTCCTCCTGTTGCTTCTAGCAAAGCTCAGGAGGGTGGGGACCTTGTCTGTCTTGTTTACTGTGTTATTGCTGCCAGTGAACCTAGTGTCCCAGTACTTGACGTAGAGGGAGTGGTCGACAAATACTAGTTGAAAGGGGAATAGATTATAATATTCCTCCCTCATTTCTTTCTTAGCCTTTTTCTCAACTACATACTCACAAGATAAACATTTCTGACTTCTGTTTTCAGACTGTAGATCAAGGGCCAGCAAATTTTTTCTTAAAGGGCTTGATAGTAACTATTTCAGGCTTTCAGGCCACGTGGTCTCCGTTACAAGGACTCAACTTGGCCATTATAGAGCGAAAGCAGCCATAGACAATAAACTGACAGATGTAGCTGTGTTCCAGTAAAACTTTATTTATAAAAACATGCTGCTCCAGGTCATAATTTGCAGACCCCTTTATTGGTTCATGTTTCCAGTCAGTGCATAATTGTCACATGATTGACTTACCAGCACCTCAGATTCAGTTTGTCTGACCCGAAATTATCTTCTCTTTCTTCATTCTCCAAAAGCTTCTTCACTCTCTGTGATTCTTCATTTGTATTATCTCTGTTCTAGTCATCCAGAATAGAAACTGAGTTACCTTCATCTTTACCCTTCCTTCCCTTAGTCTAGCCAGTGACCAAATTCTGACCATTTCCTTTCTGCAACGATTCTCTCTCAGTCACTGCTGTAGCTCAGGCTCTCGTTTACTTTATCTTGATCGCTGCGTTCGCCTCCTCATCACTGATCCCTGTTGTTCTTCACCTGTGCCTCTCAACCCACACCCCCCTCACACCTTTCTCAGTTTTCTGTTGCCTGCCAAATGCAGTTTGAATTCTTTACCATGGCTTCCAGCCTCTTCACCCTCTTCTTGGCTCCCCTTCATTCCTTCATGCCTTTCTTCTTTCTTTCCTTCTGTTCTGGAGGAACCTTCCTGCCTCCACTGCCCATGGAAATCTTTATGCTTCAGGACCCAGATCCAATGCTGTTTACCTAGAGGACTTCCCCAGCCTCCCAAGCCTGAGTGAATCATGTATCCTGCTGTACTCCCATTCTGCCTCCTAGTGTGGTCACTTGGTGGTTTATACCTCTGTTTCCCTCCTTAGACTGCAAGTTTCTGGAAGGCAAAGGCCATGCCATCTTCATCCTCATCAAGTCAAATTTTAAGCCTTGCACAGTTGAATTTAAGTACATCTTTAACCGAAAAACCCTTTACTTGGGGTCAGGGGATGAGTCCCATTGGATGGTGGAGGTCACAGGTCCTTGGCTGTATCACTGTATGTGTATATACATGTGCAATTATAGTACACCTCTTCCAGCACCTGCCTTTTTTGGTTCCTTCCTGGTCTTCACCATTGTGCTTTGTAGAGTGGCCAGAGTGGGTCTGGGAACATACTATCTCAGTGTCTTTATCTGACTCTGTCAGAAGACATCCTGGAATATCAGAAAATTATATAGGCTTTGAAATTTGACAGATCTGAGTTGGAATTCTAGTTTTTTTTTTTTGTTTTTTTTTTTGTTTTTTTTTTTTAAAGATTTTATTTATTTATTTGACAGAGAGAGAGACAGCCAGCGAGAGACGGAACACAGCAGGGGGAGTGGGAGAGGAAGAAGCAGGCTCCCAGCAGAGGAGCCTGATGTGGGACTCGATCCCGGTACGCCAGGATCACGCCCTGAGCCGAAGGCAGACGCTTTAACGACTGCGCTACCCAGGCGCCCCCAAAACAGTGTCTTTTTTTTTTTTTTTTTTTAAGATTTTATTTATTTATTCGACAGAGATGGAATTCTAGTTTTTGACCTAGCTGTTGACCTTGAGCAAGTTATTAAACCCCTGTATATCCAAGTTTTTCCATCTGTAGAGTAAGATCCTAATACCAACTTCTTAGGGTTGTTATGAGGATGAAATTAAGTTTTGTAAACATATTTTCTTTTCCCTATCTGCCTTCCATCTGTCACGGTTTCTCCATTATTCCTAAAGAGTTTCAGACTCATTTGTAGGGATAACTTCCAGCACTCTATATAGGAGATCCCTGGTTGGAATCTAGGGGTCTCCATCCCAAAGGAAATCCCTCTCTTTGTATTTTCAAGGCATTCAATTTCTTCCAACTCCAGATTCTTAGAATTTCACTTTTAATGTGACTCACAATTTTCAAAAAACAGAAAGCTGCCCTGTTTCTGCTGGCCTCAGTAGTTGGGAGGTAACAGCAGCCAGCCAGGGCATATTCACCAGACAAACCCCTTTCATTGGCTGGGATATGTTTAGCAGATCCTTTAAGCCTTCTGGACTCAACTGTAACAAGAGGGTGGTCACATCAGCCCATCTTGGGTTTGTGTGGGGGAAATAGGAAAGACTGCCTAGTCTCTTGTATGTACGATGAGCGCACCATGCACTGTTGAGTTTCTGCTGGACCAAGATCGTAACCATTTGTTGAATGCTTGAAGGGCCTTTTGGTAGAGGTGTTTAGTGTTTGGGTTCCTTTTGGGAGGCAGGTGGGGTAAGAAAGGTTGCAGTGGCCAGAGACAATCTCTGAGCCTCCCGAGAATTACAGATCACCCCAGTTGGGGTAAGTAAAGCTGTTGAATTCCAAGAGGCTGGCATTTGAAGATGCATCATCTGGTTTTGTGAGTAATGGCTCTGGATGTGAAGTATCCCCAGAAAGATTTTTCAGAAAAGGACTAATTTGGCACAGTCTTCTTGTGGAGTCACGGCTCACAGTGGATTGTCACACGCTCCAGAAAGGCAGTGTGTTTTCTGACACACAGGCCTACACACATATACGTGAGGCCTACTGTTTATCATCACAGACAGACTGCATTTAGAAGGAAAGGAGGAACAAAAACTCCCCAAAGTCACTGAATTAGCATTCTTTGCGTAGCAAATGAAAGATTCCTGGAAGCGTGGGCTCTTGTGCCAAGGTGAGCAGGTTTTAAAGGCTTCTCAAAGGACACACCACCCAATCCAGTTTCTGACTTCCTCTTACAGTTCCACAAAACAAGGGAGGTGGCAGATTCCTGGACTTCTTGGATCTAGACCCTGGCATCCCCAGAGGTCTTAGAGTTTTTGTTTGCTGGCCCCAGTTTGCATATAAACAAGCACGAGCTTACTCTGCTTGGACCTGGTGCCGCAGACTGAATACTTGTGTCCTCCCCAAATTCATGAGTGGAAACCGAATCCCCAGGGTAATGGTGTTTAGAGGTGGGATCCTTGGGAGGAGGGCCGGTCACGAAAGCAAAGCCTTTATGGATGGGATTAAAAGACCCACAGAGCTCCTTGGCCCTTTCCAACATGTGGGGACACAGGGAGAAGAGAGCCAGCCATGTGCGAATCTAGGAAGTGGGCCCTCCCTAGACCCTGAATCTGCAGGTGCCTTCGTCTTGGACTTCCCAGGCTCCAGAACTATGAGAAATAAATTTCTGTTGTTTATAAGCCACCCAGCCTATGGTAGTTTTATTAGAGCAGCCTCAATGAATTAAGACCGAAATCATTACCAGGATAGGGCATGTTGAGATCTCTCTTCTAAGGTCAAGGGTAGGTTGTTTGTGTCAGGTTCCTCCTATCAGAAGGAAGCACAATGCGTCATGGGCTTCTTTGGATTTTGTAGGTATTCCTCATTCGGGTGTGCTACTTTGGCCCATTTACCAAGTGACTGGGAAGGCTGCTAATTTTGAGTGGGGCCCCGAACAAAAGAAAGTCTCTGCAACAGTTCGAGGCTGCTCGGCAAGCTGCTCTGCCCCGGGGCCATCCGATCAACACGTCCAGTGGTATATAAGGTGGCAGTGGCAGACTGGGATACTGTTTGGAGCCCCTGGCAGGCACCTACAGGTCAAATGCAGCACATGCCTTACAGAACTTTGGAGCAAGGCCCTGCCACCCTCTGCAGATAACTGCCCTCCTTTTGAGAATAGCTCTTGGCCATCTACTGGACCTTAGTTAAACTAAACACTTAACTATGGGCCACCAAGATACCGTAAGGTTTGAGCTACCCAGCATGAACTGGGTGTTATCTGACCCATGAAGCCTTAAAGTTCGGTGTGCACAGCAGTGTTCATCATCATATGGAAGTGGTGGTATATATGTGATTGGGTCCGAGCAGCCCCTAAGGCACAAGCAAGTTACATGAAGGAGTGACCCAAATGCCCATAGTCCCCGTTCCTGCCTTTTCTCTCCTAGCCTGCACTTATAACCTTGGGGAGTTCCCTATAATGATTTGATAGAGGAAGAAAAGACTCAGGCCTGGTTTGCAGATAGTTCTGCCATCTACAAGCTAGAGAACCAGGAAAGCCTATGGTGTAATTCAGTCCTAGTCTGAAGGCATGAAAACCAGGGGGCCAGTGGTGTAAGTCCCAGCCAAGTTCAAAGTCCTGAGAACCAGGTATGCCAGTGTCCAAGGGCAGTTGAAGATGGATGCCCCAGTGCAGGCAAAGAGCAAATTCTCCCTTACTGTGTATGCCTTTTTCTATTCAGGCCATCAGTGGATTGGAAGATGCCCACCCACATTGGAAAGGGTGATTTTAACTTGGTCTACCGATTGCAATGCTGACTTCTTCCAGAAGCAGCCTCACACCCAGAAATATATTTTACCAGCTATTTGGGCACCGCTTAGTTCAGTGAAGTTGGCAGATAAAATTAACCATCACAATGCTTAACATTTTTTCTTTGAAATATCAGTCCCAGAAATGCAGATTATATACAGAACAAAAACAAAATCTATGGTTAGTATGGAAAAGGGGGAAATTATAACTTTACAGTGGAGAAACCTGACAAATACTACCTCTGCCAGATGATCAGGGTCAACGTCAATGCTAATGGTATGATGTATTGAGAATGGGACTTCCTCTATGGTCTTCCTCCTTCAAACCCATAGCAACCAGTCTAATCATAAGAAAAATATCAGAAAAAGATCCCATTCTGTAATATATCTGATCAGTACTCTTAAGGTCATCAAAAATAAGGAATGTCTAAGAAACTGTCAATCAAGGAACATCTAAGAACCTAGGGAGACATAATAAATAAATGTAAAATGGTAGCCTAGATGGGATCCTGTAATGGTGAAAGGATATTAGATAGAAATCAAAGAACCCTGAATGAAGGATGGATTTTTAATTAATAATAATGTATTAATGTTGGTTCAATAATTGTGACAGACCATATAGATGTACAAGGTTAATAGGGGAAAGTGGGTATAAGTCTGTAAGTATAAATGGTGTATATATAGATATGTATGTATATATGTATGTATAAAGCATGTAAGAAGTCTGGGTACTATCTTTTAAAAAGTTTATTTTAAGAGTAAACTTGTTCAGGGTGCCTGGGTGGCTCAGTCAGTTAAGCATCCGACTCTTGATTTTGGCTCAGGTCCTGATCTCGGGGTCGTGAGATGGAGCCCCAGGTCAAGCTCCACACTGGGCGTGGAACCTGCTTAGGATTCTCTTCCCTCTCCCTTAGCCCTTCCCTCCCCCATCTCTCACCTCTCTCTCTTTCTCACCCTCTCTAAAATAAATAAATTAATAAATAAGTAAGTAAAATAAAAATAGCTATGTTCAGATCAATTCATTAAAAAAAAAAAATAAGCCCTGTGGCTTGGAAGGTACCTTAAGAACCACCTACTCTAATGGTTTTTAGTATTTATTTCTTTATACAAAAACACTTTAAACAAAATGTTAAGCAGAAGTCCAATCACATACAAATATATGTAGATTTTCTCTGGCTGAAGTGGGAAAGAGCCCCTGTGTTCCATCTGTTTGGCCCCCTTCCTCACCTCCTGCCTGCTCTGAGGCAATGCTGAAATGCTGAGGAGTGCCTAGTATCCTGTAGGCACCACCTGCTCTCCTTGGATCCTCCCTCCCCTGTAATATCCCAGTCTGTCCTGGAACACCTTTAGAAATGGGTATCCCCTTCCCAAAAGACAGCTTTTACCTTTTTATGACTGCTATGCTTCTTAGCATTTGGGGGGGGGGGCGGTTAAAAGCTTCATAATTTCTACCTATTAGCTTTAGTCCCATACAGAATATATGTCCAATAGAATTTTTCCGTGGTGATTTTTTGAAAACAGGTGCTTTTTTTCTCTCCCAGACCTCCATGACTCATTTCTTGTGTAGGGTAGATTTCCCTGTCCCTCTAACTGGTTGTTGATGGAAGGTGGCATTCCATTGTTCTTCGACTCTAGATAGTCCAGTCTTGTGACTGATCACCATGACCCCATCCATAAACTCCCTCTTGACTTGACTTTCTTCTCCATCCCACTTCATTCTAGGAGCCTCTACTCCAGCCACTTTCTTCCCAGTACCTTAGCTCCCACCTTGCAACCTGGCTTTTCTTACAGTGGTTATTTCAAATCTCTTTTACTCCAGTTTCCTAAAACCCATAGTCCTACCACTTGCCCTCCTTCCTTTCAGCTGATGAATCTTTAG
Source organism: Ursus maritimus (assembly GCF_017311325.1). Lineage (NCBI taxonomy): Eukaryota > Metazoa > Chordata > Mammalia > Carnivora > Ursidae > Ursus > Ursus maritimus. The sequence goes on along the minus strand of NW_024424008.1, from coordinate 45,149,404 downwards.
CACTGCTTAAAAATAAAATAGAAGTCATTAGATAAGAAATCCTTCAACTTCTTAACCTCCTTCCTAGGAGCTCACCTGCAGCTCTCTTTCTCTCTCCTCCTCCCCTCTTCAGGTTCCTGTCTCCTATTCAAGGCTAATTCCACCATCAGTATTTTGGATCTCATCCCCTCCTGCTTTCTCAGTCCTTGTTTATTCTGTTGTTCTTTATGTATCTCTCTGCTCCCTCACTGGAATTAGTCTTGTCAAGATTACTGAAGTCCTCCTTGGCATCTTGATTGTATTTAATTAATGCTTTTATCAGATATTTACAAAGCACCTGCAATGCACCAGACATGGTACTGTGTGGTGTGGGTTCACCAGTAAAAGGCAGGTGGAATCAGTGAGTGTATATGGGGCCGGCGAGTTGGGGGAGGAGGAGGTAATCAATAAAGGAGCAAGTGAATGTATAAAATGTTAGGGGACGAGTGAGTGATAAATTTTTAGAGGAGAAATGGATCAGGGTAAGGAACAGGGTTATTTTAGCTGGGTGATCAGAGAAGTCCTCTCTGAGGAGATGGCATCTGAGCTGAGATCCGAATGAAAGGAGGGACTGGCTCGTTCTTGGACCTCGGGGAAAAGCAGGCCAACCAGTGCAAACAGACAAATGAAGGACCCAGAGTTAGAACAAGTGGGGTCTGAGGAATGACCAGAAAAGCCATGTCTTTCGGGTCAGAGTGAGCAAGTTAGAAGGGTGGGAGAGGAGATTGGAAGGAGAGGAGGCAAGCACCGGACCTTTGAAATGCCTTTTTGTTTCAGCTTCCAGATTTTTCTCCTACATCTCTTGCAACTCCGACTCAGCCTCTTTGTGGATCCTCTTCTTCCGTCTGTCCTTTAGGTATTGGTATTCAGCAAGATTCTGTCCTAAGCCATCTTTTCTTCTCTCTGAACATACTGTCTGTGGACAAGACACAGAGCAGCCACTTAGTGAAGGTTGGTTGATTCAGATTACTTTGAGATCCATATCCATTCTGCTAACTCATCTCAGACCTAACTCTGGTTTGTCTATAGATCAGTGGAATTGTGGCTAACACCCATAGATGATCTGACCAAGCAAGGATGCAAATGGGATTCTCCTCTCCCGTAGTTTTAGGTTCTGTAATTTTAGAAATGTAGCCTTGGTCTGTATCTTTGTCATTGCTTTAGCTCTAAGGCCTAGCACAGTGCCTGGGTGGTCGCTGATTGAATTCATGAATCCAGTTTAAGAAAGGCAGAATTCATTCCTTGGCAACCAGTTCACATTACTGAACAATAGTGAATATTCTACCACACACATTTATGCTCCTAGAGATAAATTTTCAGACCTTCACAGGCTCTGATTCTGTTATATTTTGTCCTGTTATACTTGGCTTATTGTTCCAGAATTTAAAGATTTTTAAGCATTTTGCCTCAACCACTGTGATTGTTTTCCCTGTAAGTTTTACATCATCTTCAGTTTTGACAAGAATGCCTTTTGTATCTTCAATGCAGTCACTGATAAGATCACTGAACAGGATGAGGCCAAAAATGCAGAGAGCCCTCCAGATAATGTGATAATTTCTAAACCCTGCTTTATGACTAATAAGTGTGCTTTTAGAATAATGGAATCATTTAATTTAGGTGCTACAAGGGATATCGAAGATCATTAGTCAGGCCTGTGTACTTTGCAGATGAGGAAACCAAGATTCCTATATTAAGTAATTTTACCAATATTACCCAGTTAATTAGGGGAGGAACTGGGAGGAGAACCCACATACCAGTTACTCTGGATTTCTATATGCAATTCATTTTTATCTTTCTTTTTTATTTCTATGGTCTACTATTTGTTGCTGTGTAACAAATTAACCAAAACCTAGCAAGTAAAAACATATTTTTTTATTATGATATGTTAGTGACCATATAGTACATCATTAATTTTTGATACAGTGTTCCATGATTCATTGTTTACGTATAACACCCAGTGCTCCATGCAATATGTGCCCTCCTTAATACCCTATGTTTTTTATTTGCAAAAAACATATTATTTTTATATTTATATTATTTTTATCTCCCACAGTTTCTGTGGGTCAGGAATGCAGGAGAAGCTTGGTGGATGGTTCTGGCTTAGGATCTCTCATGAGATTGTGCTCAGATGGCAGCTGGGGCTGCAGTCGTCTGAAGTGTTGACTGGGACCGGAGGACTCAGTTCCAAGATGGCGCACTCACAGGGCTGACATATTTGTGTTGGAGATGATAGGTGTCAGTTCCTTACCATATCCACTTTTCCTTGGTGCTGTTTGAGGGTCCTTAAAACACATCAGCTGGCTTCTCCCAGACCAAGTGATCCAAAAAAAGAGGAAGGAGGAAGTCATAGCATCTTATATGATGCTGGCCTCAGAAGTCACACCCTGCCTTTTCTGTAATATCCTACTGGGTGCACGCAGGTCACCCCATTCAGTGTGGGAGGGGACTACACAGAGTTGAATACCATGAAGTGGGGAACACTGGGGCTAGTTCACAGGCTGCCTACCACATCTGGTTGTCACCTCAGTGGAGACTCTCTTTACTTTGGCCCAGAGTAGAGCTATAGCATCTGAAAGATCTTTCCATCTCTGATTTCTTACCCTGTGGGTACAAATCCCATAGAACTGCCTGATGAGTCTTGGTAAAAGGCAATTCCGTAATGTCTTACTTCCTTATTCTCTGATTTTTAAAAAGAGTTTAAAGGTTTCTTGCTACTAAGATGATCATATAATTTATTATCCAAACTATAGCACCTCTGAGAGTGAAAAAGGGTGTTCTTAGCAATTATGCATGAACCAAAGATGTAAATTAATGCTGTCATGAGAAAAACCGAAATTATGATCATCCAGTTGCCTACCAATTAAGAATTAGGATATTATTCTGTCCCTTTTCTTATACTGGCAACAACTTTCTCTTTTATCATTTCTCTTTTATTATCAGCACTGTTATTCCTTCTGCTCTGTCCAATGATACCATTTAGCCAGAAGAGCTAAAGAAACTTACCCAAGGTCATGAGCAATCCCAGACATAGTCAGGATTTCACACATTCCTTTGTGTATGCTGTTCCCTCCAAATGAAATTGCCTCTCCACTTCCAAGTTCTTCTTCAAGGCTACAGTTGCAGCCTCCTCCCAACACATTGTGATCTTTCATCTCCAACACCCCCCTCCCAGTTCTTTCTTGTTTACCTTTCCATTCTTCCCTTTTTTCTTCCTACCTCTCTTCTTTCCTTCTTTTCCCATGTAATTACTGAATGCTTTCTGTGTGCTAAGAACTGTTCAAAGTACTTCCATGCACTTAGCGTAATTTTTCTCTTGTAGTTATTTGTGTACCTTTCCTGTCCCTTCTACAAGTTTATATCCCTTAAGTATAGGGCTATGTTCTACTTATTTAGCAAAATCTCAATAAATGTTGTGTGAACCATTGACTATTGTAGGTCCTTAATAAAGGTTAGTTTAATGAAACAAGTTCTGAAAAGAAAATTTTTGGAGAGATAATCTTGATTTTCATACTAAGGAAGGGTTTTTCTATTCAAAATGGTTTTCCTTTTCAGCTAAAACACAATAAAATTAAACAGTAAAATTTTGGAAGTGTATAGAGGAAAACGGTGGACCTTTCTCTGCTTTGAATTCTTCAGATACATACACACACACACACACACACACACACACACACACACCGCCCAGCATATAGCCAAATGACACCTGGAATGTTTTCTCAAGGAAGAGGTTAGTTTTTACACTGTTTCTTTCCCTTATTTGCCTGCCTTACTCAGAAGGACAAAGGAAATATCTGAGTTTCCCTAGGTGAAATGTGGGTTTTATTTCTTATGCAAGGAGTCAAATACGTTCAAGTAGTGATTTTCAACCTTGGCTGAACAGTAGACAGCTGAAAATTGTTTGGAAATTCCAATGTCCAGGCTGCACCTTAGACCAAATAAATCCGAATCTCTGTGGGTGAACCCAGGCGTTAGTGCTTTTTAAATGTGCTTGGGTGATTCCAACAGGTAGCCAAGGGTGAGAACCCCTGTGCTCAACCAAAGAGCCCTGGTTCAGTGGTGAAGAGACCCAGGTCGACCCAAGTTGCTCATGACCTTGGGTAAGTTTCTTTAGCTCTTCTGGCTAATGTCCATCTGTGAAATAGTGTTTCTCATCCAAAATGTTTGCGTCCTGCTGAAATGCTGAGAGAATCAATTGAAGTTTCATAGAGAAAGGGCAACCAGAAGCACAAACTCTGAGAATCCTGTTACACACTGTTAGGCAGTGGGCCTAGCTGCTACTTCTCAGTTCTAATGGCTTGGTCATTCTTTGGAAAAGTTGGCGAATATACCTAGTTATGGTGGAGAGGAAAGCTTTTCTCTTCTTTGTTGCTCCTTCGTCCTCCCTTTCTTTATCCATCTCCATTTCCTGTGGCTTAAAAGGGCCATACCACACACCCCACTGCTCTGCTGCCCCTGGAGATGTGATAGATTCAGAGAAACCTGCCTGTCCTTGCCCCCCCGGGGTGGGGTCTACAAGAGTGGTCTACTTCATGGTCTACAAGAGTATCTCAGTGCCTGGAGATAAGGACTGTGCCTCAGAGAATGTCTACCCAGTATCCTACTGGAGTATTCTGTGCATTTTCCTCTCCTTTGGACAGAGAGGAAGAAAGCAAAACTTCGCACCTTGTCTGGTGTTATGGGGGCAATAACAGCTAGTCTTTATTAAATATTTTGTTTAAGCCAGAATTTTTATTTGCATTACCCTGCTTCATATTCCTGCCAATCCAACAAACTAGGTGCTCTTATTATCCCCCTTTGATAGTTGAAAAGGTAGTGATGTTGAGAGGCAAAGACACTTCTCCAAGGTTGCTGAGCTAATAAGGGAAGGAGCTAGTGTCTGAACCCAGAAGGTTGAAGACAGAGCTTTTTTTAAACAGACAACGTGCCAGGCATCGTTGAAAACAATTTGTATTTTTTAACTCATTTAATCTCCATGACAACCATATGAAGTAGATTCTCTTATCTTCATTTTGTAGATGAAGGAATGAGGGCACAGTGAGGTTAAGTGACTTGCCCAAAGTCACACTGATAAGATGAAACTGTTTGAACAAGAACCTGAAGGAAGACTGACACTGAGCTGTAGCCCCACATGTCACAGGATTCCTCAACTTCCCCTGCCCTCCCAAGAAGTTAAAGGCAAAAAAGCAGAAGACATCTGGCCATTCTGCTAGAGACATCCCAGTGACTCTTGACATGGGTGTGGTACCTTGCAGGTTCCAAAGGCTGTTGGCGTCCATTCAGAACCTCAACCTTATAGGTACGGCAGGGCGGGTGTGGGTCATCAACCCTAGGCAGAGTTCACGTTCTTAGCCACTGGGCTCTCCTGCCTTCCCTGGGCATTTCCTTGTCCTGGTGGCCTCCTCACACAGAGTGGCTCCAGTGATCAATGGAAACAAGTGGAGGCCTGAGGTTCCCTCCAACTGGAGACCAGAACCAAGGACATGCAGGCCACCAGACTAAGTTGATGAGAATAGTTTTTGATGAGAATGGCTTGAGGTGGAAACCTGGTTTAGTGCTTAATGAGGAGGAGGACTGAATGGAGAAGGCGCTGTCCCCTGGGACACACACACACACACACACACACACACACACACACACAGGGGAGAGCCGGTCGGAAGGCTTCGGAAACTACACCTCTACAACCACCCCAGTCACGTGTGTCCCAAAGGGGCCATATTCTCATGTTCCCTTTTTGAAGGAGAAATCTGCCTTCTGGTTTACTTCTGTTCACATTGGGGGTGTCCCAATAATTTACAGATAATTTTTATTGTTGCTATTTAAATTATTATAAATACCATAAATATGAAATGTAAAAGCATAAAATTATCGATATCAAAATGTAATAATAATTACTATTATTAAGCAACTTGTGGTGAGTACTTCCTATGGGCTAGACACTACACTGAGAACTCTGAGGAGTTATCTTACTTAATCGTCACAGGGACAAGGCAGGAGCTATTAGCTCTGCTTAGTAGAGGGGGACAGTGGGATGAAAGAGGTTTACCGAATTTCCCAGTGTCTTAGTCAGTAAGTGGTAGTCAGGACTCAAGGCCAAGCAGCCAGAACAGACTTAGATTTTCTCCCCACCCCCTCCTGCCACAGAGTGGTCTCACGATCAACCTCACCATGACAGTCCCTGTAGCTTTCCAGATTTAGAATCCCAGAACCAAATGTTCTCGGTCTGCAAGGAATTTAAGATGATTTTTCTCTTCTCTCATTAAAAACAAAAACAAAAACAAAAAAACTACCTTATTATAAAATAAAATACAGGTACAGGGAATGACAAAGAAGCTTTGAGACTCTGCTGGCTGTTCCAGACTCTGTGTACCCTGATTCCCTCACACACTCGCCCCTCCCCAAAGGAATCACACCCCTGGCTCTCGTTGTAAGTGCTGCCTTGTGTCTCCTTGTAGTTTATCATCTGGCTGCAACTCTCCCGACATCTAGCATAGTCTTTTCTGCTTAAAAAAATCAGCATGTCTTACAAGTCTCTGTTCTTCTCCATATTCACTCTCCATCAGTTTCTTTCCCTCAAACTTTATTTTTTGAGAGCTCAAGGCATGTGACCTGTAGTTTCTCACGGGCTGGGTTGTGCTGCTTGCACACTCGTAACGCACACTCTTGCGCATTCTCCAGGTTCTGCGAACTCTTTATTTCCTGCAGATCGGTTGCTGGACCCAGAAGTTTGCTCTGAATAGGACTGATCCAAATAGATCTTTCTGGCAGGATTGTGGGTGGTGTTGTGTTCTCCCTTCAGGAAGCACGTGATGTCGGATTGTCTCTCTTTTTGTGGCAAGGTGATGCTCAGAGTCTCGACTCATCAGTCCATTGAGTGTTACAGAATGGTGATATTCCATCATTTCTTTTTCATTTATTTCTGGGAAATCTTTTCGAAAGAGGTGCTTCCCTTTGACAACTATTTGATTATCTGGTGTTGTAGCTGATATAGAAGAAAAAGGGCAAATGCTTGAGTCTTTTCCCTTATTTGCCAGTTTTCAACATAAATGATTTAATTCCCTCAACTATTGAAGGGACCATTGAGAATGAGCAATTAATTTTTGTTCAGGGGCGCCTTGGTGGCTCGGTCAGTTAACTGTCCGTCGCCTGATTTTGGCCCAGGTCATGATCTCAGGGTCGTGAGCTTGAGTCCCACATCGGGGTCTGAACTGGGCATGGAGCCTGCTTGGGATTCTCTCTCTCCTCTCTTGCACTCGCTCTCTCTAAATAAATAAAATCATTTAAAAAATTTTTGTCCAATTTTAGACCTATGCTCTCATTTTAAAAATGAGGTAACTGAGAGCCAGAGAGGTAAAGTAACTGACTGAACATCACACAGCCCGTGGGTGGCAGAGCTAGGGTGAGGGTAGTGCTCTCCTGCTTCCCGAATGCATTGTTACCATCCCCTTTCAGGAGCAGAACCGTAGTTGTGGAACTCTAGGCTTGAAAGCTGTCTCTGAGAGTATCCAAAATGGCCAACAAGTGCTTGAAGCATTGTCCGACATGCCTCCTGGCTTTTTGCCTTTACTACTGTGCCCTGCAGCCTGGTTGGGACTCACTGGCAAGGGAGCAGGCCGCCTGCAGTTTGTGAACTGCTTCTGAGAGGGGAGAGTTGCCAACCCTGGCGATCCTGCCAGGTGTCAGGGAGCCGTGAGAATGTGCCCAGGTTGCTATAGAGAAGTTCTCAGCCTTGGCTGCCACAAAGCACCCCCACCCCCTGCCGAATCATGTCTTGCTGATTCTCAGCAGGAAAATGGGAAGTCAGAGGAGAAAGTCCCAACCTATCTGTTAGAAGGGAAATTGTGGCGAAGCCATCTCCCCACCGTGTTAACTTAGAGAGAGGTCGAGGGGGAGAGATGGGGTAGAAAAGGATCAAATGGGGTTAGGAAAAAGGAAAGTATTTTGTAACTGTGTGTGTGAGTGAGGGGGTGGAAAGATTGCCTACCTCCTAAAGATTACTCAGCAATCCATCTGTTCACACCTACTTATGTAGCCAATGACCTTCTCAGACCCACCTACTTGTCCTGCTCTCCCCCCTTCCCTGCTTCTCTTCTTCCTGCTGCCCCCACCCCTGCCCCCCTACCTCCAAGCTGAGGGAAAGTGATGGCAAGAAAGGCTAGTGAGAGATAAGGACACGCTCCTTCATGTAAGGATGGAAATGCTTGCTAACTTGTGGTTAGAGAGTCAGGCAAGGACAAGGACAAGGCTGCTGCCAATCGCCCTGGTCTGTGTTCTGAAGCACCCTATTGTGGTTACCCTGGTTGGAAAGGAGAGTTGCTTGGACCGCACCCTTGGAAGCAAAATGAAACTTGACAGTGGGAGATATGCCTGTACTGTTATAAAATTGGGATCTTTGGGCCAAGGAGTCCCAAGAAGCTGATCACTCTAGTTCTCTTCCTTGGCAGAAGATTCTGGAGGCCCTCAGCCTTCTACAGAGCAGAGGGGATAGTAGCCAAGATGCTATAGTGGAATTTTTTAAAAACTTTAAGTTGTGAAATGAATTTGGTGAATCGTGATCAGAATTTAATAAAAAATGAAATAGACAGTAGATCAGGGTACATTGTTACAGGGAGAACGTGTTTCATGAAACCCTAGTGGTGTGCGTGTGTGTGTGTGTGTGTGTGTGCGCATGCGTGTGTGCATGCACTGGCTCAGAGTGTATTTCTCAGCGTACGTCATAGCTCAAAACTTTGAATATCATTGCTCTTTTAGCAAGTGTCAGGAGTGAAGACTTGGATTCCCTGTAGGCTCTGCCATGAAATTGCTGTGTGACCTATCGTGAGTTGTCTAACCTCTATGACCTTCATTTTCCTCATTTGTGACGTGAATGGATGAAACCAAATGAGATCAAGCTGATGATCTCAAAGGTTCTCAAGGGCAGAGATGACATCCTCTCCAATATGCAACAATTTCCACTAAAAAGCACCTCCTTCTCTCTAGGCTTAGTTCATTCTTTCATTCACCAAATATATATTCATGTGTCAGACACTGTTCCAGAAACTGGAGAGTCAACAGTGGGATAAAACACAAAAATCCCTGTCCCTGTGGTGCTTACCTTAGAAATCTCTGTTGCAGTTTACAGGGTCTTTTTCCATTTACCATACATTTAAAATGAAACAAAATCAAATAAAAAACTTCTGTGGGCTTGGGAAGATAGTTACCATTTTTTTAGTCATTGGTTTGGATCCTCAGTCTGTCCTTCTGTAAGCAGAAACAGAATCATGGCATGCTGGCAATATAAGGTTTGAAAGGGCTCCTTTTATGCTCAGAAGGGTAACCTGACCCAGTAACCCCAGAACGGAAATCTGAATGTTCCAGGCTAGAAATTATTATTTTCCTTGAATGGTCTTCCTTCCTGGGAGCTCTTGAAAGCACAGAGGGTTCACTGAAAGGCAGTTCACTTTAAAAGCTTCAATGTTAGCTTCTTGACATATCCATCTGCTCTCAGTACAGAGATGAGACTCCTCCCTGGAGGACTTCGGGAACAGGGTGGCATCCTTCTGGCCCAGAGACCATGGAGCCCCTTGTTTGGAGGAGGGGATGGGTCAATGAAACCTGCAGACGCTTGGCTACCAGGATGCTTAAATTCAAAGCTTTGGGATGGCTGTGAGGACTTTGGAAGCTGACATAAACTTGGCCACCAGAGGGCATTAAGAACCTGTTGTTCCACATCAGCCAGCGAAGTTCCGTTTGTGTCTGGTTCTAGCCTGGCTGTTTTAAACAGGGCTGGTAAAATGACCTTTTCAAAGCAAGTAGAGCGGGAGAGCCTAGTCACAGCTCCTGAATGCCAGTGCTACAAGCAGATTGATAAGCTGACGCTTGTCTCTCTCATCTCCCAAAATTAAACCTGCAGCGGCATCCACTGAATCCACAGGTATCTAATCTACTGAGTGCGGTTTATATGCCAAGCACTGAGTTAGACTCTCGAGTCCAACCTTCATCAAGACAAAGCTTCTGCTCCCCAGGGGCTCACAGTCTACATTTTCTGTAGACAGCAGGCAAACGGCTTGTTGCCCCAGAGTGGTTCCACATGGTCTTGAATCTAAGGAAACAATAGGCTGTTTCCTTACAGTGAAAGTGAAGGCTCTAGGTATTAGGATCATAATCTTGATGATTTCAAATGAGAGAATATAGAGCTTAGGAATGTGGCCCTTTAATGCCTTTGGTATAATAGCCTAACTTTGGGGCACCAGTGTGGAGCTGATGGTATAGCGTCCTGGTGAGTCCTAAGCCAGGAGTTGCTCTTTTGCTGTGTGAATTTGCAGGAGTGATCCGTCTTTCTGGACCTACGTTTTTTCCGGCTGTTCTCAGAAAAGGCCAGGATACTAAGAGTGTTACCAATAGAAAGCTAAGTGAAATGGAAGAGAATAATACTATGGGGCATCACACCAGTGTAGAAACCCAACTGGGGTTTTGCTAGCTCCTTTTTTATGTCTTTACAGCTAGGTGTTTGCACAGCTGTTAGTTCCCCCATACCCCCTCTCTTATTTTTTCTGGAGTCTAGGTTGTTAAAACTAGTACTGGAACCCAGATGTGAATAACTTTCCAACGGAGGGATCAGGGTTTATTTTTCACAATAGTTGGAATGAATTAAGCATGGAAATGGATGACACGGTACAGTTCACTACTTACTAAAAGATAGAGTGGAATGAGGAAAGAATTCTGGGACCAACTCCTCCCATTCCAAACCTTTGAGCCAGGGGGTGCTGTCCAGAGGGCAGATTTTACAAGTTTGGCAAGATTACCTGTGCTCTAAGGCACTGACGGGGGGTGAGCATTGTTTACTAAGTGGGATCACTGGGATGTACAGGGATTCTGCTGGAATGATTTGAACTGTCTCTTAATTGTTGAGCATGAATTCATGCAGGATAACCTTGCCTCCTAACACTAATGCTGGCCCAGGCTGTCAGTTTTGAGTTTCTTGTGCCCTCCTGTGCCAGACTGGGAAGATGAGAAGTACTTTCTGCTCAAAAGACCACTGCAGCTGGAAGTAGACTGCTGCCTCCGTAACCTGCAGATAAAGTGCAGTGTTTATTGTTTCAGAAGACTAGAAGTAATATGATAAGGACTGAGTGAGTCCATAACATTTGTCCTCTTTTAATTTTATCTAGTATTTGCCCAGAGGCAGTACTGATTAGAGTCGTCTTTACCAAGAGCCAGAGAAAAAGAAATTCGATTACATGACTGGCTTATGGAGGCACTTTTCGGTGGTGGAAAGATCTTTGAACTGGGGTTAAGAAAACCTGGAGCCCCACACTGTCATTGTCTTACCACATAACTACCAGGCAAGCACTTTTGGTAATTACGGTAATTTAGAAAGGGCACACCTGGCTGAAAATCCTGCCTTTGCTTCTTCCTTTGGGACCCATGCAAGTTGTATAACTTCTCTGACCCCACTCTGTCCTCAATAAAGTAATATTATACTCATTCTACTCCCCTTAGCGAAGTGTTGTAAAAATCGTACCATGCAAATGTGTGGAAGTGTTTGAATGGCAAGGGCTCTGCAGATGCAGGGTTTTATTTGGGCAACCCTGCCTCTGTCATCTGACCTCAGAAATCCCTCGTTGTCACCCCCTGGACACTGCTGAACACTTGCATTTCTCAGCTGGGGGCACTTCTGGTCTTATCTGTTTTGCCTGGCTTTCCTGCCCCAACACCCAGGAGTTTCTGAGAATAAGTTCGCTACTGTCAATCACTTGCCTTCCGTTTTAAAAATATGCCCATTGTCCAGGCCTCTCGGTGCTGAGTTACAACAACACAGCCTAATCACCTGGCAGACATATGAAACCTGCTGGCTTGAAACTCGCCGACATTTGTCTGCAGCTAACGTGGCTTCCCAGAAACACGTACCTGTAAGAAGGAGGCCTTGTTTCTGCTCTCAGAGTTGGGGCCTGAAAATCCAGTTCACAAAGAGCAAACTAAAAACAACAAAACCCGCAACAAAGAGCAAACATAAGAGGCTTTAGAACAAGTGACAGTCTTCTTTTCCCGAAGGTAGTGGGTGTCCTCTTCACCTTCCTGTAGTGATCAGAACAGGTGCCTGACTTACCCTCACTGAGTTCCCGTTCACTTCGAACTGGGACGTTAGAATTACTGAGTCACAAGATCAGATTTTAGAAATGGGTTCTCCATCCCTACCTTTCCCTCTTTGACCTTCTCCTGGACAGCTCTGATTCTAATAAACTCAGGGAGGCCGGCGGGCAGGCCGAGGTGGAGGGTTGTGGGTAGGAGGTCTGGAACCAGGCCCTTGGGATTCACAGGACAGAAGCTTTGGGGACAAGGAAAAAGGAGTTTAAAGAAGCAGAATGGGTGGGTGGGGTACCTGGGTGGCTCAGTTGGTGGAGCGTGCGACTCTTGATCTTGGGGTTGTGGGTTTGAGCCCCAAGGTGGGTGTAGAGATTACTTCTAAAAAAAGAAAATCTTTAAAAAAAGAAGGAATGGGGAAAAGGGACAATGGGAGAAATCTTAGAAAAGGAGAAAAGAAAGAATTGGGGGAGGAAAATGGAATGAATGAGTCAGGGTGGGGCAGAGGGAGGAAGAGCGGGTGTAGNNNNGGAAGGAGACCTCTCCACTCCAGCCTCCTGCTGAGACAGAGCAGAAACAGATATTTCAGAGGAAATCAGCTGTGCCCCGATGTCCCTTAGCTGCTGCGTATGTGGCTCTCAGGCCACCAGGGATTCAAGCCTGTGGGTCCCCAGGTCTCCACTGACACAGTCACCTCATGCTGCCAGCCCTGGTTCTGAGGGCAGAGCCGCCACACCCACCCCTGTGACACACAGTGTAACCAGCTCCTCTGCTGCTTCTTTTTTTTTAAGATTTTATTTATTTATTTGTTGGAGAGAAAGAGAGAGAGAAAGCACACAATCGGGGAGTGGCAGGCAGAGGCAGGCTCCCCGCTGAGCAAGGAGCCCAGTGCGGGACTCGATCCTAGGACCCCGGGATCATGACCTGAGCCAAAGGCAGACGCTTAACTGACTAAGCCACCCAGGTGTCCCAACCATCTCAAGATGTTCTTGAGAGCTGGGACGCATATGCTTACTCAGAGTTTGAGGAAGGACAAGGAAGACCTAGAAAGAAGATGCTGGCCAACAAAACTTTCAGATCACCTTATGTAGGGAGGCAGTGATCGAGGGAAGAAATCAGAGATGTCCTCAGAGGGCATGTTCAAGTTCCCCTGCTCTGCCACTTCACTGCTGAGTGGTTTCCGGGCAAGACTTAAGTTTCTTACCTACGAGACACGTCTCCATCTTCATGCCTCCCTGTGGTTTGCTGACATACGGAGGCAGTCCCTGTGTGTGTACCTCCCATAGCACGTCCCACTACCTCTTGTGTAGATATGCAAACGGGTTCTCTTCTTCTAGAGTTTTATTTTATTTATTTATTTTTTAAGTAAACTCTATCCCCATCGTGGGACTTGAACTCATGACCCTGAGGTCAAGGGTCCTATTATCTTCTTTTAGTACATTATGTGCTCATCCAGGGCAGGATCCTTATGGACTTATCACCTAGGATGGTGTCTTGCGTACAGCAGGTGTAACAAATACCTGTCACAGATTTCTTGATGAAATAAACAAGGAAGACAGTGGTTTTCCTCTAGCAATCCCAGCGAGTAGGTCTCCAGAAATAACGTCAGCACTGGAACTGATCTACTTCTCCTTAGGCTGGATGTGGCAAGAGGGGGGTTGCTGTTACTGGCTTAGGTTATATTTCCCCAGAGACTCAGAAGGGACCATTTACACAGCTCTAGGTTTTTTCATTTGAAATTAAGGAATGAATTTAATTTCGACTTTTTTTAGATTAAAAATAGAATCTCTTGGGGCGCCTGGGTGGCTCAGTCAGTTAGGCATCTGCTTTTGGCTCGGGTCATGATCCCAGGGTCCTAGGATGGAGCCCCACATCGGGCTCCCTGCCCAGTGGGGCGTATGCTTCTCCCTCTGCCCTGCCCCACTCATGCTCTCTCTATCAAATAAATAAATAAAAATCTTTTTAAAAATACAGTCTCTTAAAAACAATTATTATGAGCAAATAACATCTATAATAATGCCACTTAGTACAACTTAGAATGTTATACACACACAAGTGTTGTAATTTTGGCGTATGTGCAAATCATTCCACTTCCAGCAAATGTGTACACATGTATACAAAGGTGCCTGGCTGGCTCAGTCAGTAGAGCATCTGACTCTTGGTCTCAGGGTTGTGAGTTCAAGCCCCATGTTGGGTATAGAGATTACTTAAAAAAAATAAATGTATAGTAGATGTATGTTTATATTTTTAAATAGTTGCATTTCTCCTTTGAGTGAAAATACCATGATCTCCTTAGTCTGTTGGTTGTTGCCAACTTTTCACTGTTAAATAAACAATCTCTCTTGTATAAGAAATAATTATTATTACTGTTAAAAAAAAAACAAAACCTAAGCAATGTGTTGAGTGTCTGTTATTAGCCAGGCGTTTTACTTATAGTGTATCCCTTAATTTTCACAACCCATGAAGTGTGTAGTATTTTTCCTCTTTGTAGAGGAATAAATGGAACTCTAGAGAAGTAAGTAGTTTGGCTAAGTCACACAGCGGTGATGACAGAGCTAGGATTTGTACTCAGGTCTGTTCAACAATCAAAAGCCTTCCTCTTCCAAATCACAAAAGTCTTAGGATTGTAAGGTTAAAAGGTTTCTAGCATAGGACTCTCACTGCATTTAAGCATGTTGCTTTCCAATAGCTCTGTGCTGTTGTATGAAAGCCCTACTCCTGGATGCTATTTTCCCCATAACTTCGAGTATGTTTTGTAAGCTAAGAAATTCAAAGACCTGCATCCACTCTCTTTTTCCCTTATAAGTACAGGTTTTAGATTGACTCTATCTTTTTAAAAAAGATTTATTTATTGGAAAGAGAGAGAGAGCGTGCACAAGTGCTAGCATAGTGGGGCAAGAGTCAGAGGGAGAGGGAGAATCTTCAGCAGACTCCCTGCTGAGTGTGGAGCCTGATGCAGGGCTCAGTCTCATAACCCGAGACCATGACCTGGGCCGAAATCAAGAGTTGTGTGCTCAACTGAGCCACCCAGGCTTCCCTGGATTGAATCCATCTTGAGCTTGCATATTACCTGCCTGGAATGAAGCATTGAGTATCTCACTGTCTGCCCTGAGTTCACCTAGACCTGGGCTCTCACCCCTGCTGGAAGGTGGGGCACCTGTGGTTTCCTGCCATCCAAACCAGCAAAGGAGAGAAATGACACTTCCTTATTTATTATTATTCCTTTTTATTCCCTTCATCCCTCTGAGAAATGTAGCAAAGCATATTCTGTCAAAATGAGAGCTATGGGGCACTCCGCTTTGATCTTTCCTGCATTTCCCTCATTGCATTAATGGCAGTACTGGGGTGACATGTCTTGAATAGAGAACAGATCAACAAACATCAGTAAACGTACTTATGGGAGCGGAGACATTGGAAACTTCCACAAGAACTTAGGGACTGTTTGCATATCCCATTCTTTTCTTCGGAAATTCAGAACAAATTTACTGTTCCATTGGGAGCATGGAAAGGGATCAGTGATTTTCTGGAGATTTTTGTGGAATTCCCCTCTTTTCTTGTTAGTCACTGTTTAACCACAAACCTCTGCCATCATGTTTCATTGGTAAAATAGTGACCTTGTGACTAACTTTTAGTGTTTCATATAAAGGTTTTTTTTAAAAGTAATCTCTGGGGCGCCTGGGTGGCACAGCGGTTGAGCATCTGCCTTTGGCTCAGGGCGTGGTCCCGGCGTTCTGGGATCGAGCCCCGCATCAGGCTCCTCTGTTGGGAGCCTGCTTCTTCCTCTCTCACTCCCCCTGCTTGTGTTCCCTCTCTCGCTGGCTGTCTCTATCTCTGTCAAATAAATAAATAAAATCTTTAAAAATAAATAAATAAAAGTAATCTCTACGCTCAACATGGGGCTTGAACTCACAACCCTAAGATCAAGAGTTGCATGCTCTACCAACTGAGCCAGCCAGGCACCCAATGTTCCTTGTGAGAATAGTCTCTTATTTCTTGGCCTCCTGATGCCCATGAGGGTTCTAGATGTCATGCATACCACATAGCCTTTGTGCAAAACCCACATAGATACCATTACTCTAGCTCAGCCAAGGGTTAAATTGGTATCTTATTACCGATGTTTCTTGGGTTTTTTTTTTCTCTTGCACCAGGCTCTTGTAAGTTTTAGAAATAAATAAAAATTGTTTAGCTCTGTTTCAAAGAAGATTTTCCCCTGTAGCTGATTTTACTATAACATACAGCTTAATATAAAACCTAGCATTCTGAATACAGTTAGTCTTCAAAGTGGATTAGGGATGTTGTGCTTTGGGCATCTCTGAGGCATTAGTTACAGTACATTGCATTAGCTTTACCAGTTGCTTCGCCTGTAATGAAAGGGATACAGAGATCCCCTGCTTGAATGGAAGACCCAAATGCTATCTTTCAACTTCTGTTGAGTGCGATGGAGATGATAATTGAATGGCAAAACCACTCCCATTGTAAGGAAGCAATGGCGCGTTCTCCGGTTCCTTTAGAAATGTCAAGTACAGACATTGGAGACCGTGGCAGCCGGGTTCTATTCATACTAGGAGTGAGGGTAACAATAACGATCATAGCAGTACCAATTGTTAACTCTTTTCCACTTCGCCCCTTCTGCAGAGGCCTTAAAATAAACCTGTATTTTAAGCTCTTAAGTTGACCTTAGTCTTTACCAATCTTTCTGTGTGTGTGTGTGTGTTATGTGTGTGTTTGTGAGTGTGTGTGAGTGCGTGTGAGTGTGTGAGTGAGAAGCTACTGAAATGATCAGTGGATTTCATGCACGCAGCGTGGGCGGCGCTGTGTAGACACAGTAGATTTTCATAGTGCTTGGTGGTGTGTGTATGATGTGTGTGTGCAACCAGACATCCCTTGCTACCTGATGTCCGTTGCTACATAGTGATGAACACACAACGCTGATACACATGACTGCTGGCACAAAAAGAACACAGTCATGGGTTTCCCTTAGCATTTACTGTGTGCTAGCGACTGTGCTGAGTGCTTTACGTGTTATCATCTTAACCATGTCAACAAGCTCCTGAGCTGGTACTCGGGCTGATTCTGCACATGGGTCCACTGAGGCACTGAGTTAGTACATGGTGGAGCCAGGATTTGAACACAGACGTTCTCATTCCAGCGCCCTTATACTTATTTGTACTTAATTGCTAGGTTATACTGTTTCTCAAGTGAGGAAATAAATGAGTATTACATGCTTGATAATAATTGAAAAATCTGTAAATGTCAAGGATATGCAAATATGTCTGCCAGCTTTGGGAATTCATATGTCCAAGATTTGCATCTGCACATACTGTATTTATATTTTTTTCAAACCGATCATGGGATGAGTATTAAGAATTTATGTACAAGGCACATGTGGTCACTGTGTACTATAAGTGTATGAATGAGTTATCAAGCCAGATACCAACTTAGGACCATTATGCTGACTTCCAAGACCAAGACCCTCCCATACCACAGAGGGGACCAAACTAATGATGGGAGAGTATAAACTCTGACATCAGATTGTCTAGTTTGAACTCCAGCCCAGCTGCTGATAGCTATGTGTCTTTTTTTTTTTTTAAATAAATTTATTTATGTATTTTTAAAGTAATCTCTACACCCAGTGTGGGGCTCAAACTCATGACCCCAAGATCAAGAGTCAGGTGCTTCACCCCCTGAGCCAGCCAGGCACCCCTAGCTGTGTGTCTTTGAATGATCTCTCCATACCTCATTTTTTCTCACTGGAAATGAGGATAACAGCTGATTCATTGGGTCAATTTGAGGATTAATTGGGAAGGTGCCTGATTCTTAGTAAGTATGCCATAAATGTTAACTAGTCTTACCATGATTGTACTTGGCCATTGATTTAATTTGAATCAAATTCTCTTCCTACTTTCAGCATAGAACCTGGGTATATAAGTTGTTCTTTATAACATTTCCCATCAGAAAACAAGCAGATTGTTTCTGGAACCTGGGCCAACCGCTTACCCATAGAAAGTACTTAGTGCCAACAAAATGGAAAACGAAATATTTTGACAACGTGCTCTACTCCTGAAGTAAGACGTGAGGGTGCTGTTAGTACAACAGTCACAGGAAGGATGAAGTCGTTTAGCTTTTAGAAGTGTGTGTGGTAACTTCTATAAATCTTAAACTGTTCTTGAGATAAAGTTCGTTTTTTTCAAAAGTCGTGGTAATGCGTTTCTGGGTTCAGCTCTTCCGCAATTAATGGATCGACTTCATCCTTCGTAGCTTAGCAAACAAGCTAACAAAGGCAGTCACAGGGTAGGCCCTTCTAGAGCCCGGTGTCTTATTTATGAAATATGGGGCTTGGCTTCCTCTAAGGTGTTTGTCCGCTTTGAAACTCAAACGAAATAAACAGACATTTGGGGAAGAATAAATTATGGCTTCGTGTCAGCCTTATAATCAGGATTGGCAGACGTCCTCCGGGCAGGAAACGATGAAAGGGGATGGTTATGTTCTTGAGTGTGGGGAGAACCCGAACTCAAGTCAGCCCGGGTTTTCTGAGGGAAGTTGGGAGATCTTCAAAAGAGCGTAGGATGAATTCCCTTCTCTCAGGAATGGTTAAACGGAGGCCATCACCAATAAGAGAAGGGGGATTGGTTAAGATCCAAATCAGGGTGTTAAGAGTGGATAGATAAGCAGCTGTTTCCAAATGCTTTCTCTTTCTGTTCTTTAATTGCTCCCCAAAGATCCATAGTCCAAAGAAACCCGAGCTTTTAGTTAATCAGGAATGAATGTTCTGGGCAAAGAGCAATATAGTTCCAGGTGACTTCTCCTGAGACCTCTTCTATGATGTAGTGAGTGTGACGTGATAGTCTAAGGGAAATTATGACCCTGTTCGGAGCTGTCCCTAGGGATCCTGCAGCGCTGAGACTGACGATGTTCTTCAGCCTTCACCTCTCCAGAAGGGGTTTACAGTGGAGGGGCAATCTCCAGAGAACTGGAAGCTGAGAAACTAATTGCCCTGGGTTTCTTCAAACCTCCTGCACTGCCCTCCCCGCTTACAACCCCCCCCCCATCATTTATTCATTCACACGTTTATGGAGCCTATACCCTGTGTGAGGCCGTAAGCTCTGTAACAGGCTGACAGAGATGAATGGGACATAAATGTTGCCCAGATGGCAGTTACAGTCTGAGGGGAGGTGAGAAATGCACATTAATAATTGTGATACAAGATGATAATGATGTGTTGAAAAGCAGTGGGTAAACTGCTCCAAGGTTTTTGTTTTTTTTTTTTAAGATTTTATTTATTTATTTGACAGAGATAGAGACAGCCAGCGAGAGAGGGAACACAAGCAGGGGGAGTGGGAGAGGAAGAAGCAGGCTCACAGTGGAGGAGCCTGATGTGGGGCTCGATCCCACGACCCAGAGATCATGACCCCGAGATCACAACATGAGTCCAAACCAAGAGTTGGTCACTTCACAGGCTGTACCACCCAGGCACCTTGCAAGGGTTTTTAAAAAGTAGTAAGGATTGATTTAAATGAATATGGAGCACATTCTCAAAGGAGAAAATAAAGAGAAGAAGCCACAAAAGGAAAATGGGGAGAGCAAGAGTCTGGACAGACTTGCTACAGAACCTAGGAACCTGGTTGAACTTGAGACCTGGAAATGCCCCCTAAGGATATCTGATCTCTACCTCAATGTGAGACGGTCCCCAGCCGGTTCAGTCTCTGCTTGAACACCTCCAGGGATGGGGTACTCACCATTTATTTTTGGATTGTGTCTGGTTACCGAAGGAAGTAGGGGAATTTTTAAAGAATGGTGTGTGTGTGTGTGTGTGTGTGTGTGTGTGTGTGTGTGTGTGTGTGTGTGTGTGTAGGTAGATGGGGGGGTAAGGGGTAGAGGTGGGAGGGAGGAAGAGGCAGGGCAGTAACCTAGATTTTGGTATCCTACTGGAGCTCTGCCTCAAGGACAGTGGGACTGAGTGCTGACTGGCTGTTCCTTGAGTTAAGCTGGGGAGATTTTATTATGCTGAAGATAGAGCTTAATGTCCTGGTTCCAAGGTCCAAGGATACAAGGGTGAACTTGCACAGAAGGAGATCACGTGAACAAGCCTTCAAGAATGGAGACTTTGCTCTGGCTGGAAAGATTTAAGTCAGTGCCTTACTACATCCTGAAAACAAGTTAGATTTACCTCTGGAAGCTAAATTAGAACCTGAAGACCGCAGAGAAGTGACTTGTAAAGGTGTTTTAGTAAGCTACCATTTCAGCAGGAGGTGGAAAGCTCCTTGTTCGTTGTAAGCCTTGGGCTGCCCCATTTGTAAGAAGCCCACGGTCTCCTCTGTGGGCTTGGAGGAGATAGGAACATTGTGCAGACAATCTGTAATAGGAGCCTCTAGGCACCAGCACTTGGAGAACTCTGCTGACTCACCTCAGATCTACAGGTAGACTTCTTAACAGGTAAGAGGTATCAGAGACAGTTGGGTACGAATGAGGAATTAGCGCTAGACTGGTGTTATTGGTTGCAAACAAGAAACTGCTTATGTGGCCTGAACATGTCATAAAAAAATATTTCTTGCCTCTCTGGCTCAGTCCGAAGAGAATGCGACTCTTGATTTCGGGGTTGTGAGTTGGAGTCCCACGCTGGATGTAGAGATTACTAACAAACAAACTTTTAAAAATATGTATTTCTAGAAAATGAGTTCTGCTTAATATTTGGGATAGCATTTCTTTTAAAAAATATTTAGAATTCGGGGTGCCAGGGTGGCTCAGTTGGTTAAGCATCTGCCTTTGGCTCAGGTCATGATCTCAAGGTCCTGGGATTGAGCCCTGCAACAGACTCCCTGCTGTCTGCCTCTCCCTCTCCCTTTGATCATCCTCCCCATTTGTGCTCTCTCTCTGCCTCAAAACAAATAAATAAAATATTTTTAAAAAATGGAGAATTCAACAGGAACTGCCAAGTAAACTGGTATTGACTTGGTGGCATATTTTAGCTAGGGAACGAAGAGAAACTGACTGAATTAAACAGAGAAACAAAGTGGATCAGTTTGCAGAATGGCAATCCCAAATATTAATTTGTTGACCAAATTGCAAATCAAATCAAAGGCTTCATTAAAAAATGACAGAGCCAAGTTTGGTGGCTGGAAAAATACATTTTACAAGAAGATGAAATGGAGGGGCGCCTGGGTGGCTCAGTCGGTTAAGCGTCTGCCTTCAGCTCAGGTCATGATCTCAGGGTCCTGGAATTGAGTCCTATATCGGGCTCCCTGCTCAGCGGGGAATCTGCTTCTTCCTCTCTCCCTCTGCCTGACGCTCCCCCTGCTTGTATGCTCTCTGTCTCTCTCTCTGTCAAATAAATAAATAAATAAATTTTTAAAAAATAAAAAATTCTTTAAAAAAAAAGAAGTCAAAATGGAATAATACGGTAGAGTGCAGAAAACACTGGTTTTGGATTCAGAATACCTGAGAATCACATCTTGACACTTAAAATTCTTAATCTCTCTGGGCCTCAGTGTCTTTATTGCTAATAGGGAAAAAAGGGCGCTTAACTCGTTGGCTTTTTTGGACACTTAAGTGGGAAAAGATAGTGCCTGGCTCAAGAAATCCTAGGGGAATCGGAAAATTTTTAGGACACTGGAACATTTCTAATCTATGCTTGATTTATTTTGCATTTGGTTCAAGTCCTTGTTATCATATATTTGCTTTGAACCAAAAGGGTATGAACCTATTAATTGATTATTTACAGATGTACGTTTATTAAGTGATGGTGTTGCAAAGTTGTGTATAAATCAAGTAATATTTCAAGTGCATTCGGGGAACTCCCCACATAAAGGAATTCTGTTTGTGTAAAGCTAAGAGGCTTTTCCAAAAACAAATAACTATTCTATTACATCTTTTGAGCAAATCAACACGTTTACATGTTGGGATTAGTTCTATCGAGGTATTTCATTAACTTCTTGCTGTGTGTGGGCTTATGAGGGAATTAAGTGCACACAGAATGTGTGGGGACAAAAGCAGAATGAGTATTTGGACTCCTTAGTGCGACTTGTTGTTTAATTCTTAGAGGTAAAAATGCTACCTCCAAAATCTACATTGAAAATAATAAATGTAGAATCTGACCAAAAGATGTTTGATTTACAAAAAGCAGTCTTAATTCTAGCCTTGTGACCTTGTCCAATATTTATCTTGTCAGAGCCTCA
The DNA here is from genome assembly GCF_017311325.1 of Ursus maritimus. NCBI lineage: Eukaryota > Metazoa > Chordata > Mammalia > Carnivora > Ursidae > Ursus > Ursus maritimus. The sequence continues at coordinate 45,127,154 of NW_024424008.1, read as the reverse complement.
GTTTCTCATCTGGGAACCTGGGTGGGACAGGATGGAGGAAGGACAGACCAAATATCTAATGAAATTGGACTAAATATCTAATGTTTCTTGCATACCTATAATTCTATCACCTTAGGAAGCTTTATTGCTCATACTTTTTCCAACTGTCAGACAGAGTTAATATATGTCTTCAAAAAGTACCAGATTACTTCAAAGGGGGTGGTTGAGGTTATGGGGAATGGGGCTCTTTCTTTTCCTGGAAATAGGGAGAAACAAGGTCACTCAACATTCAAAGTTTATTTGGACACTATTAAGTTACTCAACAGATGGCTTCCTCACAGAGTGCGCCTTACTCATTTATTAATGGAAAAAAATGTTCATACATGTAAAGAAACAGTCTATTTTAATGGATTCTTTTATAAAATAAATGATTTGTAGGATATGAATCATCATTTTGACATGTACATTTTAAAAATCTGTGTTTTCATACACTAGGATTGCTTAAAGCAAAGTAGACCTTTCTAGTTCATAGACTCTGAGAGCTACAATAGACTTTAGAGCTCACCCAGCATAACCAATCCCCAAATCCCAATTTCAGGGCATTTAAAATACCGTGCAGTCACTGAATTGAGGCGAATTGTGAGGGCAGTGGTCCGGAGTGTCAGCAATTTAGAAGAAGGGTAGGGGGGAATGCAAGCCCAGGCGACGCCTGTCACTAGGGACAGCTTGAGGGCAGAGTACAGCCAGGGAAGCAAAGGGCTATTCCTGAAAAGTGGGAACATCTGACAGAGTGACTTTCGTTAAGGCAAGAGCTCACAGTAAATGCAGAATTTTACAGGAATTAATTATTTACAGTTCCTCCAGATGCATTCCTTGCAGAAAGATCAACAACTCAGGGTGCAGGGGGAATGGTTGTCCAAAGCCGGATTATGGGGGCTGCCACTACAAATCCTTCCCTGAGCCCAGCCTTCTTCAACTCCTTTTCTGAGTCATAACAAAACGATTCTGATTTTTTGTGTGAAATGGTATGTAAAGGCTAGCACCCTCCTGATGCTTGGCAAATGGCTGTTGTTTCCTGTTGGAACTAAGCAATTTTTACAATTTCAGCATTTGTATCTCAAAGTATTAGTTCTCACAGTTCTGGTCAACCCTGGAAGCAATGTGGAAGTGCTCAAACATCTCTACCTCTCTGGATCTGGGTTGGCTTGTCTGGAAAAGGGGGCTATTTTCTGATTTAAAGAAGGTGGAATGGCCAGAGTTCCTGTCAGAAATAAAAGCCTTCCGTGGTTGCGTTAGCACTTGAAAGGCATCAGTTCCTAGAGCCTTGCAGCCCTTCTTTTCAAGTGAGTGAAGCTTCTGCGTCTTTGTTTGCAAAGCCGTTTATTATCTGTGAAGCTATGCTTTTTTGATCTGCAATTTCAGTAAAAGTCCTTAACCTCTCTGTGCCTGTTTCCTAATATCTAGAACAGAATAAACAGTGGAGATAAAGGGATGGGTTAGTTCTTGGAAATCTCCGTTCCATCCCTCCGGAACTTTGTGATCCCCAGGATGTAAACTCCTTCAGGGCACAGACTTGCTTTCCTGCACCCCTGTTTTCTAGCAGCTAGAACACCGTGTGCTTGATGAACATGTTTGAGTGGGTGAATGAAGGAAGACTTACAGTAGATACATTCTCTTGCTCTCATCCCTCACCCAGCTGAATATTATGATCCAAACTGTTCTTTTGTGATTTCAAGAATACACCATGCTGTCGGGGCACCTGGGTAGCTTCGTTGGTTAAGTGTCCCACTGTTGATTTCGGCTCAGGTCGTCTGTGATCTCAGGGTTGTGGGATCAAGCCCTGTGTCAGGCTTGCACTGAGCACAGAGTCTGCTTCTCTCTCTCTCTTTCTCAAATAAATAAATAAATAAATAAATAAATAAATAAAATCTTAAAAAAAAAATGTGTGTATATATATACACCATGCTCGCTTTTACACCTCAGTGCCTTTGCATGTGTGGCCTCTCTGTCCCGAAGCATACCTCCTTCCTCTACCTGGAAAAGTCCTCTGCTGACCTTCAACCTTGGGTAGACACTGTCTCCTCCATGAAGATTGCCCTCTCTCCTCTGGGCTCACATTGCACTGGACCTATGCCTCTACTGAAGTGGATTTTCTTACCAAATTGTAGTTCTTGGATTGGTTTTCTCCTCTCCCCTCCCAAGGTTTGAAGCAGTGAGCCCTGGGTCATCATTGATAGGCATTCAAAAATTATTTTTAGGAATAAATGAATAGTTTCGCAGAAACTTTTCAGAAACCCTTCACAGTACCCAGTATTATGGTATGCTTAGAGTCTGGGCGTATTAAGTACTTTTTGATTGATTTGCTAGATTACCAGGTACTCCACCAACCTTCAATTTTCTTAGCAGATACAGACAGAACTCTGTTTTAAACGGCATAATCATGGTCACGTTTTGTTCCTCTGAAACGTAACATCTACCAACAATAAAACACAAATACACACAAATTAAAAGGAAAAAAACTCATTATCCCTATGCCCTAAATGTCCTCCCCCCCCCCACACTGCTTTTCACAATCCAGCTGTAGGTCCTGGAAGAGTGTTTAACACAGTAGATGCTCAATGCCTATTTAAAAACGAATAGATGTTGGGGCACCTAGGTGACTCAGTCAGTTAGACAGGCATCTGACTCGATTTTGACTCAGGTCATGATCTCAGGGTCATGAGATTGAGCCGTGCACTGGGCTCCGTGCTCAGCATGCAGTCTGCTTGAGATTCTCTCTCCCCTCTCACTCTGCCCCCGTCTCGGCTTGTGCTTGCTCTCTCTCTCACTCTCAAAAAAATTAAAAAAATCTTTAAAAAAGTAAATAGAGGGATGTCTGGGTATCTCAGTCAGTTGGGCATCTGCCTCTGGCTCAGGTCATGATCCCAGGGTCCAGGGATCAAGTCCGACATTGGGCTCCCTGCTCAGTGGGGCACCTGCTTCTCCCCCTGCCTGCCACTCCCCCTGCTTGTGTTCTCTCTCTCTGACAAATGAATAAATATAATCTAAAATCAATCAATCAATCAATCAATGTCTCACTCTTTTCACTGACTAATTTCTGGAAGAATTGGTGTAACCTTGCAGTCTCCATTTATTCCTTCTCTGCTTACTCTTGAACTTCTGGCAATAGTCTTTCTTCTCTTGCCACTCCACTGCAGTTGTTCTCTTGGAGGTCACCAGTGACCCAGTTACAAAAGCTAATGGAATTATCTCAATATTCCTACTGCCTGACTTCATTATGGCATCTGGCATCATTTATTTTTCTTGAATGTGGCTTAATTGAAAAAGCATGAGTTTTAAAGTAGAGAGACCCTAGTTTAAATGTGTGCTCGTCTTCCCCTTGCTAGCTGTGTGAACTTGGGCAAGTCACCTTTTAAAATCTCTCATCATCCTAAAAATGGAGTTTTGATGTCTATTTCTCAGGGTGGCTAGGAGGGCTAAATGGGATTTTGTGCATGAACAGTTAGCCCAGTGCCTGGCTTGCAGTAGGCATTCAATAAATGTTGGCTCCTCTCAGGACTTCCGAATCATCCCTCATTCTTGGTTTTCTTCCAACCTAGGTCTCTGAATAGATTTTCATGGGGCTTTTCTTTTCCTTGCCTACCTCTTCTTATACCACATTTTCCTACTGTCCTATTTCAGATTTCCCCCCATCTTTTACCTGAACGATTTGCCATGCATATAGTCGACGTTCTGAAAATATGGAATATTGAATCATAGTCTCCCGATTGGCCTCTGTGTGTCCCATAGTTTGCTCCTAGTCACTAGAATTGATGTTCCTCAAATACAGGTTGATAATATCACTCCTCCTCCCCGCCCCCCCAAAAAACTTGACTAGCATCTCTTTATTTAAAGAATAAAATCTAAACATTGAACACTTACCAATCTAATTCTTGTTTGTCCTCATCTCTGTGTCCTTCCATATGCCCTGACTTATCTCTCCCTATTTTCAAAAACCCTTCATGAGTTTTGACTCCTCAGTGCCTTTACTACAACTGTCTCTTTATTCCAGAATGCCCTATTCTTTCCTATTGGAATTCATACTTTGTCTTAAGTGCCAATTCCTCCTCAGAGCCTGCCTCGACCCCC